>NC_081563.1:129275849-129334384 GCF_022355385.1 Mustela nigripes
CTCTGCCTTCGGCTCAGGTCATGATCCCAGGGTCCTGGGATGGAACCTTGCATCGGGCTCTCTGCTCATCGGAGAGCCTGCTCCCCACCCCCACCAGCCCCTCTCTCTGCCTACTTGTGATCTCTGTCAAATAAATAAATAAAATCTTTTTTTAAAAAATCATTTTTTGCTTCCTCCTCTCTCTCTGCCTGTCTCTCTGCCTCCTTGTGATCTGTCAAATAAATAAATAAAATCTTTTAAAAAAATCATTTTTAAATAGTCTCACACATTTATCCAACTACATCACATTTTTATACAGTTCCCCTATGATGCTTATTTTGGGAGTGCACATTTGTTCCAAGGTAACTGATATATCTGACAACAATGAACAGAACTAAAAACTTCACATTTGCTTATGTGTAATTTCACCCATAAGGAACACCCAGATAACTATCCCCAGCTGAGCAGACATACACGCACTCACATACCCCAAATATCTACCAGCTACCTGACTTCACCAAGCAGGTGTCTGATACACGTCCGACGTGACATTTGGTTCTGCATCAGATAATCCTTCCACCACCAGGTAATAACTCACGGATTGGTTGGCCTGATGCCCACATCCGTGAGCAAACTTCTGGTCTCTTCAAAGTCAGGTGTTCTATTTTATGGTATTTCTCAACCATTTAATAGGTGTAAACCTGTGCTCTGTTTTAATTAGTTTCCTTTTTCATTAGGTCTGTTTTTAAAAAATGAGTCACTAATAAAGTTCTTAAGTGTCGCGTACCTAAACTCATTTTTCCCATAAGCTCTATGGCTTTTATTCAACAATTGTGTGGAGCATGAGGATTTTTAGGAATGCTCAAGTCATGTTATAGCAGAACTAACTGTATTTAGTATAACCACCTTTACAAAGAATAACCTGCATGCTATCAATGATGTCCCTATTCTGTATGTATTAGCTACAGAAAAGAGGTAGAAAAAGAAAATACAACATTTAGTTGCAACCTAAATTTCCAGCAACTCGGAAGGAAAGGAATATCCTGAATTTTCATTCTGTTTCATAATTCCAGATGGGATATTCCAAAGGTCTAGAAAAGTCCAGAAAGCCTAGAGCAGGCCACACAAATTAACTACGTATTTAATTCCTTTAATTACAGATTTAGAAGGCACACCGTATCGCGCAGCTACATATGAAAACACGAGGGAAATAACAGCAGCAGTGGCCAGAACAGCCCAACTGACCCTCTTTGTTTTATCTGCTCTGACTTACCTTTGAGAAACTTCTCTGTCAAAGTTTAGTTACTTCCGACAAACGGGAGAAAAAACACCAGACTGGAGAAAAATAATCACGAAGTACAACAAGATTTCTGAAAAAGTGTTTATTTCTACTTTGCTGAATCCAATCAAAGGAGGAACTAGATCAAATACTATACTTTCACATTAAATTAGTCACACTGGTATAGGATTTCATGAAATTTTAAATTCTTCCACTTAATTTTACTAATAATCTTTAGAAATGAGATTAAACCAACTTGACACCAAAGGGACTGCAATTTGGTGTAGTTTTTCGCGTATCAGTAAACAGAACAAGTATGTTTTCTTTATAGCTTTCAAGAATTCCCTTGCCAGAAATAATCTTCTAGGGCGCCTGGGTGGCTCAGTGGGTTAAGCCGCTGCCTTCGGCTCAGGTCATGATCTCAGGGTCCTGGGATCAAGTCCCGCATCGGGCTCTCTGCTCAGCGGGGAGCCTGCTTCCTCCTCTCTCTCTCTGCCTGCCTCTCTGCCTACTTGTGATCTCTCTCTGTCAAATAAATAAATAAAATCTTTAAAAAAAAAAAAAAAAAGAAATAATCTTCTAGCAAGACACTATGGTTAGTTATAGTAAGGGAAACACAGAACCAACCAGGAAAAGATGTTACAGCAGAGGAACTGCGAAAGGTTATTCCAGCACAAAACTCGCTACCACTCTTCCAAAATCAACTCTCTCAGACTAACAATTCCTAAGGTGCAAAATTTTCAAGTATCTGAATGTGTATAAAGATCAGAAGGAAACCAAGAAATGAAAACACTTGTGAGGAAAACATGATTATGAATAAATTATTGTAATTTTATCATTGTTGAAGCTGATTTAATAGTTTAACAATATTGTTCAACAGAACAAGGGTGGTAACATTTGTGAGATTATAATTAAACATGATTCATTCCGGAATGTTTCTGGTGACACCAACTTACATAAATAATCTACTGGTAAGTTTGTTCAGATAGCACAATGAAGAGAGTCAATTTTTCACACATACAAAACAATTTAAAACTATAGCCTCAATCTATGCTGACTGTTTTAACTATTTTAATTTTAGAACTCTTAAATTAACCAAATAATACTAAAATCAAATCAGTGGTGGTAATGTTTAATTTGTGGATCTCGGGGGATGTTACTAAACACACACCACAAAATCTATGCCAAAATGAGTCCTAAAAGAGGTATTTTTTTCCACTTTCCTTTGCAAACTTTGTACTTGGCTTTGGTCAAGGCTGACATAAACAGCTACAGAAATTAGCAATACAGTCTCAGAAAAAAAGGTCATGGAAACCAAAGAACACAGGTTGGTTACCACCTGCGCAGGCACATTAGCAGTAATGGTCTGCTCCCAACGGCCCCTGAGGCTTCAGCATCCTTAACCCCAGCACCTGCTCCTCAAGCTCAGCAGAACCTTCCAGGTAACACCACAGCATGGAAAAACTTAGCCTTTGCAAACATGCTGACCTTTGTTCTTCTTGCACTGAATTCTGAGGTTTCAAATGAAGAACAGGGTAACAGAAAAAATTAAATCCTCCAGAAACTTCACTGCAATCAACTGCTTCAGCTCTAGTCTACTATGCACCTGTTCAGAGGAGCTGGTAATCCCAGCAGGAAATTTCCCGCATTCCCTTCCTGTCCCTCCTCCAGCTGAGCTCTGTGATCAAGGGGCTGGGGAAGGGAGAGGGGACAGGGACTGGTGAACACCTAACTAGTATCAAGACTTGCAAACATGTGATAATTTCTCTCCTTTATGGTTGCAATAATCTTGCATTTATATACTGCTTATTTTCTGAGCAAAAATGAAATCAAATTATCAAATTACCTAAAAACTTTAAAAATCCGTTTACTAATTAGTGTAAGCCTACCCTCATGTTTTCTTTTCTTTTCTTTTCTTTTCTTTTCGAAAGGGGAATCTTTGGGCCCTTTACATCTTTCATAAATACAAAGGCCACATCAAAAAATTATCTTTGTTCGTGGGGATCCACTATACTATTCACTCTGCTTTTGCATAGGTTTGAAATTTTCTGTAGTAAAATAATTAAGGAAAAAAGTTATCTCAAACATAGAGCCAACCAGAAAAGTAGCTCTCTTACCTAAGGTTAATTCTCAATAGAGTTCAAATAAATCCAGATTTTCTAACTCACACAAATCTTAAGATTTCTCAATACTTAAAACCAGAATGAAAAAGCCAGACAAACCAAGTCAATGATGAAATAGGCAATTAAGCCAACAGCAAAGCATTTCACTTCCCCTCTCATATACATTCGCTTTCTCTCTCTCTCTCTCTCTCACACACACACACACACACACATACACACAGCACAACGGAGGGTTCTAGCTGTGCCTTCCAGACAGAGAAACTGATGGGTGTTGGTCTAGCACTGATCAGCTCAAGCTGTTATTGAAAATACAATCTTAGTGACAGAGGCAAGGTCATTTCCATCTTCCATCCAGCAGCATGAAGCACCAGAGACTCCTTATGAACAACAGTCTTACTTTCCAAGCCATCCACATGGACTTCCAATTTCAGAAAAGTGTTTTTTAACTTCATCTCTCCCTGGATGAAGTAAAATATAAAACAATTTCTCATGTCCTAGGCAAAAACTACCTCTCAAATTAAAGACTGGCAAGCATATTCACAGCATAAAGGTATAACTTTTATAAATTTGAAAATACCAAAGCCATTAACCTCAATATCTTCCTCATTAAAAATTAGAAACAATGTCCCCAGCAATATAAGAGAATTACTTTAGCTGCCCCATCCCAAATTTGGACTGATTATTTTCCTATGTTTATCCTTTTTTCATCTAAATGTCAAGTTTAGGTACCAGAGAAAACACTGACAAATTTATCTGTGACTTCCAATTGCAAAGCATTATCATACACACAGTATGTAGAACACAAAGCACTTGGAAGGGTTCAAATCCTTGCTGAATACAAAACCGGCAAAACTTGAAACTTTTACTTGTCATCTGCCCACAAACCAGGCCTCCACATCACCAAACATCTGACTGTACTGGGGCATAATTAATCTAAAAGTATGCTATGAATCACATCTATAAATCATTGTGTTTTTATTTGATCCTTTTAGTTCCTCACCCTGAAATCTCAGCGGTTAGCACGGCCCTGGTTAACATACCCAAACGAGCAGAACAGGCTAACTGTATTTTTCAGCACCTCAGATCTGTCCACCTCTACTTCACTTCCCTGACTTAACAAATAAACATTGATTAAACACCTACTGTGTGCCAAAACAGTGTTCTAGATGGGAATACAACAATGATCGAGAAAGATAAGTCCCGCTCAATGGACACTGATTTAGAGGTCTGAGGATGGGCAGGAGTACAGAAATTGGCCACTGAAGAGATAAAGGAAAAGAGCTACCTCGTCCGTGCTGGAGGGACAGGAGAGGAGTCCCATAAATGAAGCCAGAGAGGTAGGCTGAAGCTAGATCATGAAAGGCCTTGGAAGTTACAACAGTAAGTCTGAACTCTATCCCAAGTGGAATGAAAGCCACTGAAGGGTAGGAGACAAATTCATCATGTCTGACAAATCCCTCCTGAGCACCTACTCAGTGCCAGACTTGTATTCTAAAACCGACACTCTTCAGGGTAGAAGGGAAGAGGCCTTGGCATGTAAATTCATGCGTCCTCCACTGTCCAGAGCACACCAGTGTTATAAAGAAACTTCAGGTCACTCAGGAGATAAACAGCAGACACATTCCTTGTAAATACGACCACCACCAAAAACTGGCACAACCAATGAGCCAATGGGGTAGGAAATTAAATGTGTTTTCAAGAATTTCTTAAAAGCGGGGTGCCTGGGTGGCTAAGTGGGTTAAAGCCTCTGCCTTCAGCTCAGGTCAAGATCCCAGGGTCCTGGGATCAAGCCCCGAATCAGGCTCTCTGCAGAGTGGGGAGCCTGCTTCCCCTGCTCTCTCTGCCTGCTTCTCTGCCTACTTGTGATCTCTGCCTGTCAAATAAGTAAATAAATAAATAAATAAAACATTAAAAAAAAAATTTCTTAAAAACTTTTTTGCTGTCTTAAATACCTATAGTTAAATCATACTGACTAGTATGTTTGCAGTTAAGGAATGTTAATACCAACTGAATAGCTGAACTGGACTGAACCAACCTTCAATTAAACACACCCATCTAGGAGTATAAAACCATTCAAAACAGAGTGTTTCTTACTATGGGGAAGCTGTACTCCCTAGCTGAATACTTAAAATGTAACACAGCTATGGTGTCTGCTTCATTCTCACTGAACCCCCAGCCCCAGCGCACTGTAGCGATGTAGTACATCATAAAGATTAAGTTAATGAAGTTATTAGCTCTAACAGTCAAATCAGGCAAATGGAAAAGCCAAGTTTATGTATTTTTTCTTTCATTACAGGCCTCACAACATAAACCTTTCTGAGTACCCACCTGTCTTTAATCGCAACAATTATCATTCACATTTAGGTAAATACATTTGCAATTCAGCTGGTACCCAGGACAAAAAAATAAAATTGCTGTATTTTACCTTGAGTTATAGGAGTTCAGCAGGTTTTACAAATTAGATTTTTCCATACTCCTCATTCTTTAGCACTCTGTTCATTTTCTGATAATGTTGTTTATGAAGGAAACGGGGTTGGTGGTGATTGGGGGGGAATCCTGTGGTTTGCATCACACACCTCCCAGTCATGCAGGGCCTGTCCTGGCAGCCTATTCCTCACCTCCACGGGCCACCCTGTGCCTGTGCCGATGACTGGGAGGCACGGGGAAACAGAATGCCCATCCTTATTCTGGTGAATAAGGAATTACCGATTTTCACCGAATCAGAAGACAGAAAACAAACAAACAAAACCCCATGCTTGATACCAAACAGAAAATCATACCTCCATGTCATCATTCCTAAATAACAAAATACAAAGGTGCTGGCTGGTTAATGGAGATTTGGGTTTTAAAAAAAGCCAAGAAAAACATACTTTTCCCTATCTTAAAAGTCAGCAGCCCCTTTCATTTCTGTATGATGAGTCCAGTGTTTCACTATGTTCACCAATCTATAATATTTTCCAACTTTCTCTTCTAAGGGGTATGTTTGGTTTTTTTTTTTAAGATTTTATTTATTTATTTGACAGGCAGAGATCACAAGTAGGCAGAGAGGCAGGCAGAGAGAGAGAATGAAGGAAGCAGGCTCTCTGCTAAGCAGAGAGCCTGATGCGGGGCTCAATCCCAGGACCCTGGGATCATGACCTGAGCGGAAGGAAGAGGCTTTAACCCACTGAGCCACCTGGGCGCCCCTCTACAGGGTATGTTTAATCAGTAAACTGTATTGTCCCCAACATCAAAAACCTGTGTCTCAACATCTGGCCTTGCCTTACACGGGCTTTCAGAGAACTGCAACTAGAGGCAGAAATGTATGCTTCAGTCCTATTAAACAAAATAATTAACAAAAAACATCAAATAAGATATGGACAGCCCCCCTTCTATCAGAGAAAGTCCTAGGACCCTTCTAAGACTTGAAATAGTTAACACAATCCACAAAGCATGTCAAGTGTGACAAAGAGTAACCATTTTCAAGATTTTATTTATTTTCGAGAAAGACAGACCAAGCAGAGGGAGGAGCAGAGGATGAGTATCTCAGGCAGACTCCATGCAGAGCCCAATTCAAGGCTCCATTTCACAGTCCTGAGATCATCACCTGAGCTGAAACCCAACTTAACTGACTGAGCCACCCCAGGCACCCCGAAGAGAGACCATTTTAAAGACAAAGAGAAATCAAGCAACCAGCATCAAACTTAAAAGAGGTTAAGAGCAAGATAAACCCAAAACCCTTGATGCCTGCTTCCTCAATAAATCAGATCAGTAGTAGATTGTGCAGGAAATGCCTTTTGGTAACTTAAAAACATTTAGAAGTGCCTCTAAGACCTTCACAGGCAGAAGAAGTAATAGGCAAGCTGTAGGGAGCAAAAGTTAAGTGATACTTAGAGACTAGTACATTTTTAAAAGTACAAACAAAAGAAAAAGAGATAAATTGAATCTCATTAAAATTAAAAATTTTGCACATCAAAGGACACTGTCAAGAGACTGCAAAGACAACCCACAGAATGCGAGGAGTTATTTGCAAACCATACATGTGGTAATGGTTTAATATTTAGAAAATAAAGAGTTTCTCACAGTTCAACAACAGACAATCCAATTTAAAAAAATGGGCAAAGGACCAGAACAGACATTTCTCCAAATAAGATACACAAATGGCCAATAAACACATGAAAAGACGCTGATCATTTGTCATTAAGAAAATGCAAAGCAAAACCACAATGAGCAATCACTTCACACCTACTAAGATGCCTATGCTTTTTTTTTTTTAAGATTTTATTTATTTATGACAGACAGAGATCACAAGTAGGCAGAGAGGCAGGCAGAGAGAGAGAGAAGGGGAAGCAGGCTCCCCGCTGAGCAGAGAGCTCCACGCGGGGCTCGTCCTTCCCAGGACCCTGGGATCATGACCTGAGCCCAACGAAGGCAGAGGCTTTAACCCACTGAGCCACCCAGGTGCCCCGATGCCTATGCTTTAAATACAAAAACAAACCCCACAAAGACACAAAACAAAAAAAAAAAAAAAAAAAGGAAAATAACAAGTGTGCCCAGGATGTGGGAAACTGGAACCCTCATCCTCTGCTGGTGGGAATGTACAATGGTGTGCAGTCCCTGTAGAAAAGTCAGGCAGTTCCTCAAAAAATTAACTAGAATTACGTAACCTAGCAATTGCAATCCTAAATATATACCCAAAAGAATTAAAAACAGAGGCTCAAATAGACATTTGAACACCAAAGGTCAGAGTAGAACTTACTCACATACCCAAAAGGTGGAAACCATTCGTGTGCTCATCAACAGATGAAAAAACAAAGTGTGGTGGCAGACACTTACAAGGGAGTATTACACAGCCATAAAAAGAACAAAGTTCTGACACACGCTTTCACATGGGTGAGACTTGAAAACATGATGCAAAGTGAAATAAGCTAAATACAAAAAGGACTGTATGACGATTCCACTTATGTGAAGCACCTAGAAAAAGCACAAACTTCATAAAGACAGAAATTAGATCAGATGGTAACAGGGGCTGAGGAAAGGGGAATTACTGCTCAGTGGGATCAGAGTTTCTGCTTGAGGTGATGAAATTTTGGGGAACATCAGCGACGGTTGCATAACTCTGTGAATATAATTAAAGCCACAGAATTACACATTTAAATTACCAAAATACGTAACAAACATCATATTATATGTATTCACCCCAAAGAAACAGCAAGGAAAACAAGTCCAAAGTAGCATGGGGCAAAACGAATTCAAAGTCACTTCAGAATCAGGATTAACAGAAGCAGTGATCCTTCCCCCAGAGTAAATCTAATCCCAGGAATGAAGAGGCTGGCTGGCCAGACAACAGTTATCCTCATTCATTTCATTAACTATTTTAAGTACGTACAATGTGCTAGGCACTATCCTGGCACAAGAAAATCACAATCACAATCACAACCCAGAACACTTTCCTATCACTACTCTCTCTATAGGTTATGAGGATACGGATAAAGTGAGTTTTTCTTAAGTTAAAAGATTAAATGCTTTTATTTAAAGTACACAGCTTCATAACGAGTACATGAAAAATCCTACTGCAATCTTTGGTCCACATGGTTTAACTTCTTTAAGTTGCCAATTTGCCATCTTCTAAACTGGAATAAAGGATTTTTTTTTTTTTTTAAATACACAAATGTGGGACGCCTGGGTGGCTCAGTTGGTTAAAGCAGCTGCCTTCGGCTCAGGTCATGATCCCAGGGTCCTGGGATCGAGTCCCACATCGGGCTCCTTGCTCGGCAGGGAGCCTGCTTCTCCCTCTGCCTCTGCCTGCCTCTCTGTCTGCCTGTGCTCGCTCGCTCTCTCTCCCTCTGTCTCTGACAAATAAATAAAATCTTAAAAAAAAAAAATAAATACACAAATGTGACCACATCACAGCAATTAGGAAAATACTATTTTCTGGCTTCAGAGGACAATGGTCTACCAATCAGAAAACATAGTGGTGCCTGGGTGGCTCAGCTGGTGGCTTAGTTGTAGTTGGGCTGGTTGGTTTAGGCTCAGGTCATGATCTCGGGGTGGTGGGATCGAGCCCCTGCATAAGGCCCGATGCTCTGCGGGGACTCAGCTTCGGATTCTCGCTCTCCCTCCCCTTCTGCCTTTCCTCCCGTGCACGCTTTCACTCTCAGATAAATACATAAAATATTAAAAAGAGAGAAAAGAAAATATAAACATCACAAGCCCGAGTACAATTTAGACACGGCGCCTAGAAGGAGAACTCCTCAAAATGGGATAATGAGCAGTTTTATGAGGAAAAAAAGAAAAATTCCTATTTTCCCATCTTTCCGAGCGCATGGTTGTTCAACAATGAGAACTGAGCTAAAGGTTTAAATGTCTATTAATCATACTTTTAGGACCATCTGGAGGGTGAAGAACACAGTTCCCTCTTTGTATCTATGTGTTTACAGCTCTTTAATAAATATAATAAACAGTCGTGCTCACTAGCAGAGCCTAGATTAATTTAAGTTTTAAAACACAACACTGAGCTTCCCTACAATCCATGCCTGCCTGTACCTGACATCCCACAGCATTTTCATCACCATAATTAGGCCAGGAATCGCCTCTGAGAACTGTTCATAATTGATGACAGTAACTAAGGCAACTCAGGAACAATGACCAGCTTCCCTTCTAGTGGCCGCCGAGTACCTGGTATCTGTAACCTGGGAAGGAGGAGGAACAGTACCGGAGTCTAGTAACTGCCTACTCAAACTAACGAGGAGGGGGGGGTGGGGACAGGACTCTAAAAGATTCCGGTGGGACTCCTGTGCCTGGGAAAACACTGCATTCAGGGGATCAGCAGGAGGCATGCGTGTTCTTTGGATGAAGCCACAATATAAAAAAAGAATTTACTGGGTCAAAATGTAATATTCATTTCCACTTAACATCAATTACCTAGGAGAGGGAGGATGGGCCAGAAGCTAATGAGTCCAGGGCTCGCTGTCATGCTTAAAAGCAAAAGTGTGAAACTAGGGAAAGGAGGGATTTAGCAGATTAAAAGTTAAAAGGATTTCCCCAAAAACAAAGAAAAACAAGAAGGGGGGGGGGAGGAAAGGAAAGAAAAAAGGGGGGAAAATGGTCTTAACATCCTGAAGATATTGCCACAAAATTCTTTTTAGTTTTTCCCTTGACTAAGATAATACAAATTTTTGTCATAGTGATTTCAAACATACAGACTTCAGTGCAAAAATTCTTTTTAGGGCAAGTGTCCGCAAACAAGAGACCACAGGGTGTAAACTTTTCCATCACCCTGAAGGGTGAAACGGGGCCGTGTGCAGACTCACGCAAACACCTCATCCCTCCAGCAGTGCCACCGAAGCCACGGCTCAGCACTTCATCCAAGATGGGAAACCAAGTGAGGGGGCACCTGCATTTTTAAAAATGGGGTGCTTTAACTTGACCTAAGTTGTCACACCTTCTTCTACTTCAAGATTCAACCCACACTTGCTGAGATTCATGTAACCTCAGATCTGAAAGGGACCCTAGAATCTGTACTGTCACTAATGTCCGTTTACAGAGGAGAAAAAACTGAGGTAACACTTCCCATCTAGTTACTGGTAAAGCCGGACTGGAGCCCGGGTCCTTCTAGCTCTGTGTGGCACTAGCATGAGGCCAGAGAGGATTTCTTCTGTTTACAAATAATCACTGTAGGGGCGCCTGGGTGGCTCAGCGGGCTAAAAAGCCTCTGCCTTCGGCTCAGGTCATGATCCCAGGGTGCTGGGATCGAGCCCCACATAGGGCTCTCTGCTCAGCCCTTTACATGTATACTCATTTCTCACAACAGCCCGTGTGGAAGACAGTATCTTCTACCCGATAGGTAAGGAAAACTGAAAATAATTTGCCTGAGGGACCTTGCGGTAGGCAGTAGAGCAGGGGATTCTTAATCTTAGCGTGGGGAGTTCTAGTCCCACTCTGGGTGCACAGCCTACTTAAAAGGAAGTAAAATATTTTTTTAAAAATCTGTCCATTCAGTGGGTTGATTTAAACCTAGGTGTGGCTGATTTCAAAGCTAATGTTCACCCCTCTCCTATAAGTCCTTCCCACGGTCCAGGATCTGACATGACCTGAGCCCTCCCACATTTCTAAATTCATCTTTTACCACTCTTCCCATCATTGAAAAAATCCAGTCAACCTTCACTCAAACTCATCCTTGCCTCTGGTCCCTTACATGTGCACCCCTACCCTGCCCACCACCCCAAGACATGTTAGCGACAGTCAAGGCAAGTATCACCTCTTCAACAAGGCCTTCCCTAACCACTCAATCTAAAACACACTCAGTCACTCCCACCACTATCCGAAACTGTCCTCTGCACTGGCTGTGCCTCCCATTAGAATAAAAGCACTATTGGGCGCCTGGGTGGCTCAGTGGGTTAAGCCGCTGCCTTCGGCTCAGGTCATGATCTCAGGGTCCTGGGATCGAGGCCTGCATCGGGCTCTCTGCTCAGCAGGGAGCCTGCTTCCCTCTCTCTCTCTCTGCCTGCCTCTCCATCTACTTGTGATTTCTCTCTGTCAAATAAATAAATAAAATCTTAAAAAAAAAAAAAGAATAAAAGCACTATAAGGGCAAAACCCTCTCGCTGATGTAAAAGCCACCATGATTGCAGAAACATTCTGCTTTATTCATTTCTAGACTGCTCCATACACAAACGCGTATCAGACAAGAGGAGACACTCAAAAGAACGACAGGCTGAATAAAGGAGCGAATGCCTGCCTGAACTCCCATCTCACTAAGAACGACTGTCATATAATTTAGCAACTAACTACAAACTATCTCCTGTTTTTTCCCTAGTTGTTTCTTGTGATTAATTTTGTCTTTTCAACCATATTTTTTTGTATGCCTCAGGGATATCTTATCCTCAACTTTGGGTGAGTTAATGACTCCACGTGGGCTTATGTGATCATCTATAAAACGAAAGAAGCAGTCAGAATTCTAGAATTCATGCGTTTCCCTCCCGTAGCTGGTAACATAATAGGCAGACATTCGAATACTAATTATTGACCCATAGATCTCAAATTCATTTTCTCACAATTTTCTACAAAAATGCACCTATTGTGCAAAGGCAGGGCCACACTTACTTAGCTAGTGTTAGAAACCAAAAGAGTAAGGGCCTTATGCTAGTCGTATGCTGGCCTGCCTCTCCTCTCGACACCTCTCCATTAACCTCTTCCAAGCCACACCCAATCTGTTTGCCTCTGATTATCCTTTATCTTGGCCAGTGTTAACCCCCAGTTTTCTCTATTTCGTTGACAGGTCTCAGCAGCATCACATTCCTTATTTCTTGCTTCTGCAAGTTCTGCTTGCTTTACATGGTTAGATGTGTCCGACAGATCTTCCATTATCAAAAAAGCTGCAAAACTGGGCAAGTCAAGAGCATTTTGGCTTCTACAGCTTTGGAATTTCTACTCTCCTGAAGAGTTCTAAAGAATCATAGCAACACAGAGACCCTTCTTCCTGGTAATTTAATATATGCTGCTCCCACTGGCCTGTCAAGCTGTCGGGGGCGGGGAGAAATGTCAGAATTAGAGCAGAATCATCTACTGGCTACACCACTGACGGTCTGGAACTGTAACTGATACTGCTTCTAAAGACTGTCCAAGATTAGCATACTTTCACTGTTAAAGAAATTTCGACTCCAAACCCAGATCTTGTTTCCAATGTAGCAAAATTCTGCAAAGAAGCCATAAAACATCACCAAAGTCCTGGTCAAAAGTGTGCTGTTAGGTTTTAAAACTTCAACCTGTTCCCTAAACATGGTTTCCTTCTAGAATGACACAACTGAGAAAGTATTTGAGTGAGTGAGTGCTCATGGGCATGTGGGAGGTCGGGTTCTTTAACAGGACGAGGTTTTTTACTTTTTTACAAATAACACACATTCCACCACATGTATATCCTTCCACAAAAGCTCAAGAACTATCTATGTGCACTAGCATTTAGAGGGCATTTTCATGTGAGAAGAAAAAAGAAAAAAGGCGGTTCTCATACTAAACTGTGGGGAATCTGAAATTTTCCTGTAGTTATTAGAGAAAGTTGCATTCGAGGATACCTAGGTAGCTCAGCTGGCTCCTTCAGTCAGGGTCATGGTCCCCGGGGTCATGGTCCCAGGGTCATGGTCCCAGGGTTCTGGGATTGAGCATGTATCCTTTTTAAAAGATTTTATTTATTTGACAGAGAGAGCGAGAGAGAGATCACAAGTAGGCAGAGAGGCAGGCAGAGAGAGAGGGGGAAGCAGGCTCCAGGCTGAGCAGAGAGCCCAATGCAGGGGCTCCATCCCAGGACCCTGAGATCATGACTTAAGCCCAAGACAGTGGCTTAAAGCACTGAGCCACCCAGGCACCGCATAAAATGTGTATCTTATCTAAAATCTTAAGTCTAATATTTATGCAGAATGTGAATGAATTATCAACTTTCTGTATATAAAAACATCTCATTAAAAGTTTGGTTAAGGGGCGCCTGTGTGGCTCAGTTGGTTGAGCGACTGTCTTCCACTCAGGTCATGATCCTGGACTCCCGGGATCAAGTCCTACATCGGGCTCCCTGCTCTGCAGGGAGTCTGCTTCTCTCCCTGACCTCTCTCCTCTCATGCTCTCTCTCTCTCTCTAATAAATAAATAAAATCTTTAAAAAAGTAAAATAAAATAAATAAATAAAAATAAAAGTTTGGTGCCTAGGTGGCTCAGTCAGTTAAGCATCTGCTCTGGGACTGAGCCCCATGTCAGGTCCCTGCTCAGCAGAGTGCTGGCTTCTCCCTCTCCCTCCACCCCCTCGCCCCCACCTTGTGCACTCACATGCTCTCTCCCTCTCTCCCCCACCATCTCAAATTTAAGTTTAAAAAAAAAAAAGTTTGGTTAAGATGCACTTCTAGTTTTTCAAACAGTTTTGGGCTTTTCCCAAGTGTAAGATCAGAGAATCAAGTGACTTGCTCAAGGTCATTTGGCCAAATCAGGCAGAATTAGAATTACTGGTTCCTGCCCTACAAAAGCCAGCCATAAATCAAACTTTTCTTGGAACTAAGCAGACCAAAAGGGAAAAATCATTCCCTATTTCCTTTCCTCAATAATCAAAGGGCAAAGGAAAATCAGTTTAAGTAGCAGAACTTCAATTAATGAAATTTCATCAATAGACTAGTACCTCTAACCAGGATCAGGCACCTCTCCCAAAACTGGTTAACTGTTTTACCAACTCGTGAAGGTCATTAACCTCTCTACAGCCTTCCCATCTGAGGGCACCATAAACTTATTAGATGTTTTCCAATCAGCACTTCATATGTATATCTACAAATAGTTCACTTATCTTCTAAAAGACCTGGTCAGATGGGAATATGGGTATACTCTGAGCTGATACATCTCTTTCTCTCTCTCTCTCTTTTTTTTTTTTTAAAGTTAAAGCATCATATAAACAAGTTCAAAGTTTTCTTCAGAACTCTGAAATGCATAGGGATATTTCACCAGGACAGGTGAAACAGTGACTGAGTAAATGAGCATCAGGCTGTGGCTGGGAAAGAGCAAGAGAGGAGGCGTGAACACGTCTTCATCACCACCTCGGCTTCCTCTTCCATTTCAAATCCACCATCTCCATCTCTCTTTCTTTCTCTTCTTTAAAATGGACACGGAGCCCAATCTGGGGCTTGCACTCACCACCCTGAGATCAATTCCTGAACTGAGATCGAGAGTCCGATGCTTAACTGACAGAGCCACCCAGGCACCCCCACACCACATTTCTGTCCCATCCTTTTCATTCCTACTTTCAAACTACTGATGTAAGACACTACTTCTGAATTCGTAACAAAAATGTAATGTCCAGTAAAGCCGTACTCTGAAATCCCTAACTGGATTTGGATAGGGATATTAAAGTTAATTGAGAGCCCTCTGTTTGTTACAAACACACTACAGTCAGATTTAGTTAACACTCCTGACATCCAATTTCCTAAGCCAAATGGCACCATTAACCCCATTTCAGATGACCCTCAAATCCAGGAAAATTTCCCTTGCTCTCAGACTATAGGTCACCAATATTAAAAGCTGGCATTAGATCCAAAAACTACTAAGTTAATGGATAGGCTGACACTGGGACTGGACTGTATCATATATGAACAACTTTAAAACATTTATAACTGACATGACTTTTCTCTTATCTCAAATTCAATTCAAGTCTACCTATTTCTGAATACAACTGTAACATGCTCCTTGGACTATTTCTCTTTAGACCCTTGAGCAAAAAACATGGTCAAAAGGTATACAAATGAAATCAGAAGCAGGACTAGAAAAAATTAAACCCAGAAGGAAATGTAAGTCTAACATTTTCCATTATGCCAGAAGTCAGAATTGTCATTCTCTGGAAATGAATTAGGTTGAATGAACTACTATCACACTGCCACTGTACAAACCATTTTTGACCTGCAAAAACGGAAATTTCATATGGTTCAACCTAATATTATTTTCTAAGCTTATTTCAATAATTGTCTCAAATTAAGGTCTTCACAACCCAAGGCACATAAATCCTTGTATTTCTCTAGATTGCCTTAACCTTTGGAAAGATTTGCCACCCCACTGTCCAAAGCTGGTCATTTGAAAAATTAAGTCTATTAGCAGGAAAGCCAAGATTTTAAAAAGAAAAGGAAAAAAAAAAGCCACCAAACCACTGAATATAACTGTGCTTGCAGGAGCCCTAAAGCCATTCCACATCTTTTTTATGGCTTGCCTTTCCCACTAACAAAATTTGAATCTTAAGTAGATCTGCCCTTTGGAAGACTTCCATTTAAGTAGAAACTAGTGAAAATTTAAGTACTTTGCAACTTTTTCACTTATCAGTGATACAAGAATCTAAGCACAGTAGGTGCCCATTACTTTACACTGGGGTTCCATTGACCTAACTCTATCCTTGAGAAATTTTAAGTAAGGTGGTAAGTTCCGTTTCTGCTGGAGAATCTGGCTTCTAACCTCTCTAATCTAAAGGGTGACCACCATCCCAGTGGGATTATTCTGCATGTAGATATGGCTGATTTATGTACAAACAACAGAAATAACCCCCATCAGTGGAAGTGGTTATGGCTCCAAGACTGACTGCATTGAGGTCCAAATCTATCATTTCACACCCATTGTTATGGAGTCTGAGATCCAATATGTTAATGACCTCTTTTCTCAATTAGTTCCACTAATTATGCACCTGTTCTTGTTCTGCCAAAATTCCTATCTCCTCATCTGATCCGTCAGACCACACACTGTACTCTCCCAGAGGAATCCTTTTTCCTTAGATACTTCATGAACTGTAGAACAATCTAATGTTGCCTTTTCTACCTTCCCAGATCTAGTTTACGGTACAGATCATCAATATTCACCATTATGTGAAATATGCTCTAAAAAAAAAAAAAAATCAGGAGAGAATCTCCTGCTCTATCTGGAAATTTCTCTATTCAGCTAGTTCAGTGTTGACAGGTCAACAGAGAATGGCATTAGGCATTACCACAATCCTAAAGGGCATTCCCCTATAGGGGAGCCATCAACCCTTTCCTAACACCCAAACGACCCAGAACTTTTAGAGCAGAATTCACTCTCCTTGCCCCAGCTCCAACAGCATCTTCTGGTCATTCCTCACCCTGAACTGAAGTTTTTTCTAGAGCCTGTGGTAACACCATGTCAGACAAATACCTTCTTTAATCCTTCCATCTACTCCTGTCTTTCTGAAAAGTTACATGTAACTGCTTTAAAACACAGACACACACACACACACACACACAAAACACTCCCTGCGCACTGTAAGTGCTTTAAAAGGGAATTTATTCACTTCCTTAAAACTCCATGAGGTTAAGATTAACACTCCCATTTTACAGAGGAGAAAAGCTGAGGCCTGTTAACTTGCCCAAGGTCATAAAGGACAGGGATTTGAATCCAAGTCTGACCTCAGTGTCCTCTGACCTTAACCCTCATGCTGTATTTCCTTCCAATCTCTTTCTTCATGTCCTAAATGTCCGCTCGGTGGTCTTACAAAATCTGTGGGCAGTGTTCAGTTTCCCCAGAGATTGCCTTGCCTTTAAAGGACATGCCTTCGAGAAGAATGAGTTCCCATTCCATTTTTTCTCCATGCTCCTCCCTCCCACCTGGCACCATTTCCCCAAGGCTCTTATCACAAATTCTCCTCTAGGGCCAATTTACATGTCCTCTCGGTCCCCGAGCAGGAGCCGTAGGATACTAAAGGGCCACCTTCTACCTTGAGACTGGGGGGGGAGGGGGCAAGCAGTAAAAGCGTGGAAACATCCAGACAAACCTTTCCCCAAGTCTTCGTTCAAGGAGGAAACTGTGGCCGAGGACCGGAGCGGGGTGGGGGTGGAGGGGTAGGGGCGCAGAGAATTTGGGGAAGGAAAAGAGGTACAGGGGCGGAGGTAACAACAAGGGTGTGCCCTTGGGGGAGGAGGAAGGAGACAGCAGGGGAGACGGCCTGGGTCGCTCAAGGGTTAGATTGAATGGGGGTGGACCTCCATAAGGTGGGGGGGTGTCACCCGGTGAGGAAAGGGGCCGCCAAGAAGAGGAGAGAATGTGTATGCTGGGGAGGAGGACCCGGAGGTGGATGTAACAGGAAAGTGGAGGGAAGAAAGGATAGGGAGGGGGCGCAGGAAACGGTGAACTCACCCGGGAGGAGAGAGGGGAAGGATGGATGGGAACCGGGGAGGTGGGGCACCTCGAGCCCCGAGCCCCTGGGCTCGGCGAAGATTAGCAGGCGGGCGGAGGAGGTTCAGGGGTCCGCGGAATGCCGGGAACCAGGGCGCGGGAGACCCCGGGGGAGGAGGAACGGGAGTTCTCGAGCCTAGCAGCGGGAAGAGGGGCTCGAGCGAGGCAAGGGCGGGAAAGGGGGAGTCCCGGCCCGGGGGGCGGGGGTGGAGGTACGGTCGGGTTCGCCTGGGGATGGGGTTAGGAGGACCGGGGGATGCGTGGGAGGCTAGCGGGGTGCGGGTGTGGGTTCCAGGACCGGTCGGGGTGCAGAAAGCGGGAAATGTCCGGGCGTCCCATGAGGGTCGGGCGTGGGGTCTCCCGAGGGTCGGGCCGGGGTCCCCGCAGTATTCTGAGGGCCAGGCTCGGGCCGAGGTCCTCTGAGGGCCGGAGTTCCGTCAGGTTGGGGCGGGGGGGGGGTTCCCGGGAGGCCCCCCCCGCCGAGGCCGGAGTGGCAGCCCCCAACCAGGACTCCAGGCTCCCTTCCTACCTATGCCGGGCGCCACATAGACGAAGTAGAGCAGCGAGGACGAGAGCGAGAAGAAGAAGAGCGCGGCGAGCAGCGAACGGCGCGGCAGCCGCAGCAGCCCCCGGCGGACGCGCATGCTGCAGCCGGGCGGCCGCTGGCGAGCCGGGCCGGGCCTGCTCCCGCCGCTCCCCGTCCGCCGCCTCCTGGGCCGCCGCCGCTGCCTGGGCCTCGGTCACCACCTCCCGGGCCTCTCCGGCCGCCGCTCCCAGCCGCCGCCTCACCGCTCCCTGCCGCCGGCCGCCGCGGGCCGGGCCACATGAAGCGGGCGGGGGGCCTGAGCGGCCCGAAGCGAGCGCAGCGGCAGAGACGGGGCGGGGCGGACAGCGCGGGAGGCGGGGCGGGGGCGGGACTAGCGCCGCCGGGCACCGTCGCAAAAGACCGGCGCGCGCGCGCTGCCGGCCCGACCCCCCGGTCCGGCTCCCGCGGCGGAGCGGCGGCCCTCAGGGAACGTCGCTAAATGGCGACAGCCCCTCTTCTGGCGCAGCCACCGCCCAGGCTTTCGGGGAGCGTCGCTCAAATGCCGGTCGGCTCCGCTCGTGGGCGCCCCCAGCCCCAGAGCCAAGGGGCCGTCTGCAATGTCGGACGCGGCTGGTCGCCTGCTGCGGCAGTGGAGCGGAGATTGTAGGCGTAAGGGCTCGGCATACACCTTCACTCACTCATTCATTCATTCGTTCATTCATTTCACCATTTATTGAAGGCCAGACATAGACCAGACACTGTTCTTGGTGCTGGGGATGCTACAAAGAACAAAATAGACAAAATCTGCCCTCGTGAACTTACACTCAAATGGGAGGAGAATAGGAGACAAATCAATTCATAATATCGGGAACTGATAAATGATATGAACGCAATAAAATAGGAGAATGTCTTGGAGGCAGGCTAGCGTGGTCAAGGAAGGCATCGTTGAGCAGGTGAACTGAGATGAGACGTAAAAGGGCGAAAGGCGGGCACAAAGGCCCTGAGGTTAAAGAGCTTCCTCTGTCCCCAGCTTATCCAAGGCCAAGATAGATAAAATCTAGTGAGGCAAAGCAGTGCGGTGGGAATGAGATTAGATCCCTACGCAAGGCAAGGTCCACATCCCGCAGAACCATAAGGAGTGTAATGATAACAGTTATCAACGTGAACGCTTGGGTTGAAAGACGCGGTTCTTCACTTATCTCATTAAACTGCCCCAACATCCCTAAAAAGTGTGCTCTTCTTACTCTTGTTATAGACGGAGAAGCAGTAAGGGATCACATCCAAACTGAGCTGTCTCCCAAGGCCACCCGACCTGGGACCACTAGGTGGTCATTTAGTTCAGCATGCCCTGGGGCTCCTAATTCTCATCCTGCAGGTAAATTGGCATCCTACTCCTTAGAATAGTGTGCGAGCACAACCACAACAATGCTTTAAGATCAGCCCCAGGCCAGAAGACCTCCAGAGACAGTAGGCAGTCTCTACAAACTCACTGTGAGGGCCAGAAAAACTAGCCCCAGCTTCAGGAAGCTCCCAGCTGAATTGGGGAGGAAAGTATTCCCTGTGTAGGCACATTTCAAACCTGAAGAGGCTGTCTTGGAATGGCAGAAGCTGTCAGGAGGAGAGAGGACTTTTCAGGATTCTTTGAGAACCAACAATAATCCTGCTTTCTATTCCTAAAGTGATTTCTACTTTTTACGGTGTTTTGCCCTTCAAGCAAGGGCTCTAGAACCACGCCGTCTAGGTTCCCCAACTCCTAGCTCTTCCATTCTTAGCTGAGTGACTTTAGGCAAGTTACTTAACTTCTCTGTGCCTCTCAGTAAGGTGGGGGTTATTATTAGTAATAACTGCATGGGGTCGTTGTGAGGATTTGCATAATACACACAGAGTCCAGCACATGGTAAATGCACTTGGCTCTCACCTGACCAACATAAACAGAAGAAGCATAAACAACAAAAAAGAAAAGCAGAGAATTTTGACTCACATTGGGGTTCAAATCTTGGCTTGGTCTCAGCTGGCTGTGTGACTTTAGGCTAAGTCACTTACCCCTCAGATTCTATTCATTGTTTGTAAAATGGACCCAGTGCTGCCCACAGCCGCAGGCATATGATTTAGAATAAATGAAATCGCTGAGCTGAGGCCCTCAAGCAGAAGTGTGGAAGTAGCTGGAATAATCTGACCAGCAACTACTTCTTGTTGGACCCACACCATGGGCCCCCACCCCGCCATGTCTGTAGTAATCATTTTCAAACATACAGAGAAGTTGAAAGAACGGTACAAGCAGCACCTGTACACTCTCCACCTGGATTCAGCAAGTGTTATCATTTTTCCAGATTTATCTCTCTATATTCCTAAGTCCAGATCCCACCCCACTCCCAAATTATTTAAAAGTAAGTTGTTGCCTTACTGGTGGTATTTCATGCAGAAATCCTTCAGCGAAAAATTACGTTCTCCTACATAACCACAATAATAATATCACACCTACGAGAATGAACGATTACACTGTAATAGGCCAAAATAGCCAGTGCATTCCCAAATTTCCCCAATTGCCTGAAGGATGTCTTTTATAGCTGTTTTTCTCAACAATATCAAATTAAGACTTATCCATTGCATTTGGACTTATTTCCATAGTATTTATTTACCTACAGCAGCGTCTGTACCTTTTTTTCATAATTTCTCCCAACATTTTATTTAAAACATTTTTTTAACCTATGGAGAACTTGAACGAATGATACAATGAACAGCTGTACGTCACTATGCAATGTTTTTGTTTAACTGAACCAGTGCTGGATCAATTAGATTTCCACGTGGGGCGGGGGGGAAGAGACTGTTCACTCCTAACTTATACTATCCATAAAATCATTTCAAGATGGATTGTAAATCTGAATGCGAAAGGTCACAAAAAAGCTTTTAGATGAAGAAGAATATCTTCATGTCTTTGGGGTGGGCAGAGATTTGTCAGAGGAACAAACACTAAACAGAGGGGAAATTTTGATAAAAAGGGCTGTTTAAAATAAGAATTTCTCAGGGTGCCTGGGTGGCTCAGTGGGTTAAAGCCTCTGCCTTCAGCTCAGGTCATAGTCCCGGGGTGCTGGGATGGAGCCCTGCATGGGGCTCTCTGCTCAGCAGGGAGCCTGCTATCCCCTCTCTTTCTGCCCGCCTCTCTGCCTACTTGTGACCTCTGTCTGTCAAATAAATAAAATCTTTTAAAAAAATAAAATAAAATAATAATTTCTCATCATCAAAAGGCACCAGTAAGGAAAAATGACAGGCAGCACTGTAAAAAGAAATAGAAATACATAGCTTATAAGAACTCATACAGAATTTTTTTTTTTTTTAACCCACCCACTTGGGGCACCTGAGTGGCTCAGTGGGTTAAAGCCTCTGCCTTCGGCTCGGGTCATGATCCCAGGGTCCTGGGATCGAGCCCCATATCGGGCTCTCTGCTCAGTGGGGAGCCTGCTTCCTCCTCTCTCTCTGCCTGCTTCTCTGCCTCCTTGTGATTTCTGTCTGTCAAATAAATAAATAAATCTTAAAAAAAAAAAAAACCACCGACTTACAGAGACAACAAGACTGACAACCAAATAAGTTAAAAAAAAAAAAAAAAAGACTTTACCAGGCATTTCATAAAAGGTATCTAAATGGCCAATAAACCAATGAAAAGCTGCTTCAAGCTTCTGAAAATGCAAAGGAAAAGCACACCTTGAAACCATCTGTGGGACGTGGTTCTGAGGAAGAGAGGGAGAGCTGCCTCCAAGGTTTGAGGAAGTCCCTCTTTGAATGGCACAGTAGTAGGAAAGTGTGACTCTGCCAAGCAGACGCAGAGGCAGGAGGCAAAGCCGGGAGACTGAGTGCTCTGGAAGCCTAGGGGAAGAGGTACTTCCAGCCTTGAGAGCAGGCTGACCTGACTTTTTGAAAGACTCTGTTGGAATCTGGCACTCCAGCACTCCGTCATTCCCCATCCATAAAATGGCACTCCTAGGATGGCCTTCTTCGGTGTATGGGGGCTGGAGCGTGGGGTCTGGAAATATTTCAGGGACTTCTACACTTCTGACCCCACGAGGAAAAAGAGGGTCTGGCCCCTCTGGAGTTCACAAAATGGGCTCCAGTTAGGAAGGGGAGTTGTGGAGATGCAACCAAATCAAAGCAAATGTCCTCACCTTTGGCCTCCAACTTAGCCTCGGCGGGCATGGAATTCTGCTGTTCCCCTATAAAAAGAGACAGAGAAGCCTTCCTACATCTGGGCTAGGTACTGATGACCAATCTTCACTCCTGTCCTATCAGAAATAACACGGTACTGAGAAAGATTGGGATTTTTTTCAACCTTTTCGTCTCATGTTAGGTTTCCAGCTTGCTCAAACATGCGTCCGTTCATTCATTCCCTCCTCTCCCATTCAGCCGTTGGTCAAACAAGTTCACTGCATACTGGTCTCTGGTCAGGTGGTACCCCCCGAAAAGACCTTTCTTTCTTCTAAAATACCTTTCCATGCCAGAACTCTCTCTCCCCTTACTTAGCTTTTTTTTTTTTTTTAAATTTTCATAGTACTTTTCATCCCTGACATGATATTATACATGTATCTGTTTATTTATTTGTTTTCTGTGTCCTGTATCAGAATATAAGCTCCATGATATGAGGGATTTTGTTTCCTTTTGTGCTATATCCTTGCATCTAGCACCTAGTGCCAAGCACCTAGTAGGTGCTCAATAATTGCTGGAGGAATGAAGAAATCACAGGTGTGCTCTGAGCATGTTGGCCTTGGTGGGTCCACAGGGGCCCAAGAGGAGGTTCTCGGAGTCCAAGTGGCAGGACCGACAGGAGAATAGCTAACTGTGGTACAAGATGGTAGGGACAGGACCCGGGCAACAGTCAGGGGGAGGCATTCCGTGAGATTCTAGATGGTCTTTGAAGGGGAATTGAGACAGGCTGGCTCAAAGGGCAGTGAAAGGAGGTGGGCCTGGTTGGAGCAGCCTGTCAGCCCCAGGACAAGGGAAAGAAAAGAGGCGAGGCTGGAGGTGCCTTGACCCCTGTGGCTCAGCAGGGGGCCCTGAGTCAGAAAGATCTGGTGACCAGCCAGTCCTGCCCCTTCCTTGTTCTCACCCTATGATCTGGACAAGTCATTCTACCTTTCTAAGCCTCCATTTCCACATCTGATTCCTTCCTTCAGAGGTTTCTACGAGGAAGATTTGTGATAGTATCTGTAAAGCATCTGGCACATGGCAGGTACTCAGTCACTGTTGCTGTTCTCACACTCTTTCCTGTGGGCCATAGGGAGCCCTTGAAGGTTCTGGAGGAGGGGAGTAACCTAAAGAAAGGGAGGTCCCTGGAGAAACCCCAGAGAGCACAAGCTGGGTCTCATGTGTGCTTGTCAGCACCCAGTAAACAGGCTTGCCCAAATCAAACACATAAAGAAAAGGACCCACAGCATAGAGTAAGGTCACAAGTGAATCCATGCCCTTCCTACCCTCTCTGACTCTACTGGAGGTTCCAGGAATCCGCCCCTAGGAAGCCATTGCTCAATCCACCGACACTAATCACCAGTAGTATGATAACATCACAGAGCAATGACTATCTCAGTTCAAACTCCCAGAGGCATGAGCAGATAAAGATCATTGACATGTGTGTAACTGCTCTCTGTGTCCGAGAACCCTGGCACTGAATGCTTCCTGCACCAGGAATGCCCGTTGACTGAGTGTTGACTGGGAGGCTCACCCTGGTAACCTTCAGCCAGGCAGTACTTCCTTTGCCACTCTTTTCCCTCTGCCACAGTAACCACCAATGTTCTGCAGAGCTGATGCCCCACCAGCTGAGTTCCAGGGTGAGGAGGAAACACCCCCAACCCCATCCTGATCAAGACATAAAGCTTTGTTTTAAGCCTCTGAGATACAGGGGCTGTTTACTACTGCAGCTTATCATGGCTTACCCTAACTGATCATGAATATACTTCTCTGCAACATGCATTCTCTCAACATTATTTTTATGAGCTATAACCACAGTGAAGCAAGTAGCTCAACTTTACTCATTTGCACTAGTATGTGGCATTTCACCGCACTTTTCTTCTTCCATGATGATATCTATCTGTTCAGGTTGTTTCCTTTTTTACTATTACCGGCCCATCAGTCCTTTGCTAAAATTCAAAATCCAAAAAAACCTAAGACCTAAAAGGCTTTTCATAATTTATTCAGCAGCCAGACCTGACCCAGCCTAAACATCTTCAGTGGTGAAACTCGACCTCAATAGACAGAAAGCTAACTATAATCTTTATCTCAGTGTGAATATTCATACGTTCCACTGAGGAAATATGTAGATTTTTTTGTTTACAGACTGACCTACCCCTCTCAAGGGGTGTTATATAAATATTCAGTGTATGTACCGTATAACCTTTCAAAATTCTGTGACCTTCACAATATCAAAGCACATCTGGCCCGCTGGGATTTGGATAAGGGCCTGTGGCCTAATGCAAACACTGCTGCAATGGACCTCTGTGGTAGAGTGTATTTTCCAGAGATGGTCTCAGCAATATTTCCCATCTTCATGCGCTTCTAGAACTTTCTTTAATTCCCCTTTCTTTGAATCTGGGTGGGATTATGAATAACTTACAAGCCAATAAAAAGACGTGGAAATGATACTATACAGCTTCTGACTTGTTGGTTGGGACACACACCTTTGGAACCTTTAGCCACCATGCTCTGAGGAAGCCCCATGGAGTGGCCACAGATGGGTGCTCTGATCAATAGTCAGCATCAATCCCAAGACATGAGAGAGAATGACTCTTTAGATATTCCAGGCCCTTGCTGTGAAGTCACCCTAGACCCGTCTTCCCAGCTGAAGCCCCAGATATGCTGTCCCTGCTGTGCCCTTTCCACATCCATGAGCATAATAAAATAGTTCTTGTTTACACACTAAGCTTAGAGTGGTTTGTTCTACAGTGATATTACCCTTCTATTTTTTTTTTTTTAAGATTTTATTTATTTGACAGAGAGAGAAATCACAAGTAGGCAGAGAGGCAGGCAGAGAGAGAGGGGCGGGAAGCAGGCTGCCTGCAGAGCGGAGAGCCTGATGCGGGGCTCGATCCTAGGACCCTGGGATCATGACCTGAGCCGAAGGCAGAGGCCTTAACCCACTGAGCCATCCAGGCGCCCCTGATATTACCCTTCTACACATATCCTGTGCATGTAGACAAGTTTTTCCAGAGCACATACATATGAGAGTGGATTTACTGAGTAATCGGGTTTGTACATCTTCTACTAAACTATTTCCAAATTGTTTTTCAAAATGGGTGTACCAATTTACACTCCCCGCAGCAGTGAGTGAGGGTTCCTGTGACTTCCTGCCTCACCCAAAGTTGCTATGATCCGACTTTTCCAAGGCTCTGTTCTTCTGCCGTGAAACTCCTCTGCAGAGAGAAAGATATGAGGAACTGGTATAAAAGAGTCAGCAAAAGTCTTCCAAGAATGTTGATTCTAGAGAGGGCTATAAAATGTCTTTGCCATCAAAGACTGATTTATACCCCTTTTAAAAATTCTGCCACTGTCTTTTCTGTCCTGGACAGGAAGGCCTAAGGCATAAGCATTGCTCCTGGGAAGTATTAGCTGATAGAACTAATTTTCTTTTTTTATTTTATTTTGCTTTGCTTTGTTTTGCCCAGTGTGGAGCCCAGTGAGGGGCTTGAACTTACAACCCTGAGATCAAGACCTGAGCCAAGATGAGGACTCAAATGTTCAACATACTGAGCCACCCAGGTGTGCCAAAAAGTAATTTTCTCATTCAGCAAATGTTTATCAAGTACCAAACTATGTGCCAGGCATTTTTATAAATGCTATCAGAAATGATGAGAACGAGGGCTAGGTACCAGGCATTTGTTAAACGTTTTTAGCTACTTAATGTTCATTCACCTTCCAAAACAGCTTTTGTTATCCACAAAAGAACAACCTTCTTTTGCTTGTGGTTCTCTGGGGTTGCTGACTCCATTTCCACCCTCAGACTTGTTATGATAATGAGCCCGCTGTGTCAGTCAGAACACTGTATTCCTCTGGTAATAGTGATCGGTTGGGGGTCGGACAGACTGGTCAGAGCCAATGTGATTCAACTCCTAGATATTTAAATGTGTGCATTTGGAGAAACCAACTTTCTCTTTCATGCTAGACTTAAATATGAAAGGTTGTGAGGCTGGAGCAATGGCAGCCATTTTATCAACATGTGGAGCCTGGCAATGAAGCTGGCATATGGAAAGAGACTGATGCAAACAACAAGAAATTGAATCCTAATGACATAATTTGAATCCTAAATCCAGTTAGCCCTGGTGGCCATCATTTTACCCCCAAGATTTTGTACTTGTTAAGGTTTTCCTGTTTTGTTTTGTTTTGTTTTAGAGAGAGAATGCATGAACAGGAGAGGGGTAGTGGGAGAGGGAGAGACTCTTAAATAGGCTCCACACCAGTGCATGACCCTGAAAGCATGACCTGAGCCAAAATCAAAAGTTGGATGCTTAACTCACTGAGCACCTGGCACCCCTGTTGTGTTTTGTTTAGAACTGAAGTATAATACAGACATACACATATCACAAGTGAACAGCTCTCCTGTGTAGAGTGACTCTACACAGCTCTAACACAGCACTAGTTACACTGTTTTACACGTATGTATACACAAGGACGTCTGTTCAAGGGCGTGCACATATTTGAGGAAGCACTTAAATAGTACTTACTCAGTGTCAGGCACTGTTCTAAAGCACTTAATGCACAGTAACTCACTCAACCCTTACAAAAACATCTCCAGGCAGGTACTATCATTGTCCTCA
Source organism: Mustela nigripes (assembly GCF_022355385.1). Lineage (NCBI taxonomy): Eukaryota > Metazoa > Chordata > Mammalia > Carnivora > Mustelidae > Mustela > Mustela nigripes. Next base: position 129,303,218 of record NC_081563.1, read on the forward strand.
ACTGCAGATGAGGAAACTGAAATCTAAAAAGGTCCAAGGTCACACAGCTGGCATCTTATAAATTATGTGACAGCTCTGGCTAGATTATACATTTCTTTGAGGGCAAGGAACGGCTGTCTCCTTTCTACCTTTGCCTGCCCCCTCCCCTGCCGCCCAGTGCCTCAATTAAGACCTGGCACAATGTAGATCTTTAAAAGAATGAGTAAATGAAACTTTATGAATTCAACTGAGTCGGCTGTGAGAAAATTTTTAAAAACCTCAAAAATCCAAATATTAAAAAAAAAAAAAAAAAAAAGTCAGGGTGTTTCTCCTCCCACTAAAGCACAAAAGAACAAACTTCTTTTGTAAAGGGCCAGATGTTTTTGGTTTTGCAGGCTCTGTCACAACCACTTAATTCTGTGATTGTACAACAGCTCATGTGGCTGTATTCCAATTAAAGTTCATTTTCAAAGACAGGTAACGGGCCAGATTTGGCCTCTGGGTTGTAGTTTGCTAATCCGTGCAGTAGAGAATGAGTCTTTATTTTTATCAGAGTATTTACTACAGATAATTGCAGTTAGTAAAATCAATCAGTACTTTAATTTTTGCTTTGTTTTAAAATTTGTTTATTTGAGAGAGGGAGAGAAGAGAAAGGGCCCTGCACGTAAGGTGGGGGAGGGGCAGAGGGCGAGTGGACAGCCTGCTGAGCAGGGATCTGGATGTGGGGCTCCATCCCAGACCCTGAGATCATGACCCAAGCCAAAGGCAGCCACCCAGGCACTCCTGGTTTAAAAAATTATTCCTTTTTTTTTCTAAAGATTTTATCTATTTATCTGACAAACACAGCACACATGTAGGGGGAGTGGATGAGAGGGAAGCAGGCCTCCTGCTGAGCAGGGAGCGCACAGAGGGGCTCCATCCCTGGACCTTGGGATCACGACCTGAGCCCACGGCAGATGCCTAATGACTGAGCCATCCAGGCGCCCCTAAAAAATTATTCTTTTTTTTAAGATTTTTTCTTTATTTATCTGACAGAGATCACAAGTAGGCAGAGAGGCAAGTAGAGAGAGAGGAGGAAGCAGGCTCCCTGCAGAGCAGAAAGCCCGATGCGGGGCTCGATCCTAGGACCTTGGGATCATGACCTGAGCCGAAGGCAGAGGCTTAACCCACTGAGCCACCCAGGTGCCCCTAAAAAATTATTCTTAAGCCACTACTCTTTAGTTGATTTCATGTACTTCCTTTACTATGTTAAGGTCAGAGAACATAATTTTCTTTTCCTTTCTTTTCTTTCTTTCTTTCTTTCTTTCTTTCCTTCTTTCTTTCTTTATTTGACAGAGAGAGAGAGGGAGAATACAAGCAGAGGGGATGGCAGGCAGTGAGAGAGAAGCAGGCTCCCTGCTCATGTGGGGCTCGATCCCAGGACTCCAAGATCATGACCTGAGCTGAAGGCAGCTTAACTGACTGAGTCACCCAGGTGCCCCGAGAACATAATTTTCATCATGTCGCTTTAGTAATCAAAAACTTTGGTGGCTCCCTATAGCTTATAGAACAAAGCCTAATCTTCATTTGACCTTTAAGACCCTCCAGGATGTGATCGTGATCCTTTGTATCTCTTCCTTCTTTCCAATGTGTAAGTGGGGATGTAAACATCTGAAATTGTATAGCAAGGAGTGTGCTTAGTAAATTCTATGATTCTACACAGTAGTGTACTCAGTCAACATTCTATGATTTGACACAGAAGAAGGGGGTTCAGCTAAAATTCCTTATGTCTATACAGACAAAGAAGCTCTATAGACTTTCCATAAAGATAAGCAAAGAGGTTCTGCAAACACTCAGTAATTTTGTAGAGGCAGGAATTCTATAAATCATATCAGATTCAAGCCACAAGAAGAAGCTCTGCCAACATTCCGTGACTCTGTATACATGAGGGTGTTCCTCAAAAACAGTTCATAAGTCTATATACAGGAAAGAAAAGTTAACCCAAACACCCTAAAATTCCAGATACAGGGAATGCTCTGTAAACGTTTTAGGATTTTTACACCTAGGAGGAGACTGCAAATATTATGTAATTCTATAGACAGAATAAGGCTAGGTAGATCTTCCTTGATTTCCCGGTGCACTTTGCAACCTGTTGGTGATCCTGAAGAGGGCTCTGCAAACAATGAATGATTCTACATGGAGGAGAGTATCTACTCCCCAGACTCTACCTAGAACAGGGGTACTCAAGGCACCTGGGTGGCTCAGTGGGTGAAGCCTCTGCCTTCGGCTCAGGTCATGATCCCAGAGTCCTGGGATCAAGCCCCGCATCAGGCTCTCTGCTCAGCAGGGATCCTGCTTCCTCCTCTTTCTCTCTCTCTGCCTGCCTCTCTGCCTACTTGTGATCTCTCCCTCTCTGTCAAATAAATAAATAAAATCTTTAAAAAAAAATAGGGGTGCTCTATAAAGATTCCATGGTCCTAAACATAGGAATCTGTACGAAGTTAGTGTTGCTACAGATAGGAGGGAATTCTGTAAATATTTCTCAATTCCACATGAGGAGGGGGCAGGCAGTGCATAGAAGCCATAACTGTGTACAAGATGGTATTCTGCAGATAACTCACGATTTGATATGTAGGAGAGGGTTCAGAACGCATTCCAAGATCTTACACAGATGAAGGGGGTCCAGGAAATACTCCTTGATTCGACAAAGAGGACACAGAATCCCTGTAAGTATCCTCCAGTGTTACATATAAAATGATCTGGAAGCAGTTCATGATTTAATACACAGGAGGGTGCTTGGCAAAAGCTTGGGGATTTTGTGGGCTGTAGTGGGCTTGGCAAACCGGGCCTTATGAAGGAAAGCTGGGCACTGGGCAGTTTTACCAATGGACACGCGAGGCCAGAGGCTCCAAATATTTCAAGTGAACATAACAATGTTTTAGACCTAAAAACAATATTGACTCCAGAATATAAAAAGGAAGCTGCAAAAATTGAAATTAATCAGCTTAATTAAAATGTCTACAAAATATAATATTAGGCCAACTAGTCAACTGCTTCTGAATTCACATGATTACATCTAATTGTATCTAATGGGTCATGAGAGTGCATTTTGTTATCCTTAATAGGATATGGGTGGGCCTTAAAAAGTCATGCCAAAAGCCCAGCAAGATCCTAAAGTGGCCCCAGATGGGGAAGGTGCTGGAAAGTTCCTGCTGGAAGGTCACAGGACTCCTATCTCCAAGCCACCTGCTGCCCCTGTCCAGCCTGGGTCCTGACCAGAACACTGACATTTCAAAGCTGGGAATCTCCCAAGAGATGGACAGGGCTCCAAATGTCACCACTGATTAGGGGAAAGGAAGGGCCATGACAGCAACAGGGAAAGCCAATTAGCCAAGGACATTACATTGTAGCAGGTGTCTGGAAGAATCATATATTGTCATGGTCTCAGGAAGGAAAAACAGCTGTTTCTGTTTTTCCACCTTCCTCCCCCTACACATCCTCTGAGTCTGGGGGAGGGCTTTGAGCTAGCAGCAGTACTCGGAGCAGAGTAATGGGGGCCAAAGCAAGGAGCTATGGCCACAGCTAAGCCCCAGAGTGGCAGACAGGAAAGAGGAGTGTTGATCAAAGACAGTGAGGGAAAATCTGAGTCTAGGGTCTTAACACCCCAGAGCCCGGCCCTCATCAATCAACTCACAGGACAGCAAATGTAATATTGCCCAGCGCTAGAGGCCACAGGATGGGCAGAGGTTATAGCTCTGTTTCTTGGTTTTCTTAACCCATACCCCATTTCAACAAACATAAAAGCATCTCAGTCTCCTGTGGCATCATTTTAGATTATTAAAAAAAAAAAATGTTTTCTCTTCAAAAACTCTAAAAACAGTGAAAGGAACACATAGACTTTGGAGAGAGAGCGATTTCCTCAACCAGACCCCAAAAGCACAGACTGTAAAGGAAAAGATTAATATATAGGAGTACATCAAAATTGAAATATTTCCTCTACGGCAAGAGTCCTCACAAAGGGGGAAATTGAGTGACAAGCTGGGAGACGATACTCGATACTCGTAACCACTAAAATAAAGGAATAAAATCCAGAATTTATAAAGAACTCATATAGATTGATAAGAAAGAAAAGATAATCATCCCAATGAAAAAGGATAGAAGGATTTGAAAGGCATCTCTGTGAGCATGAGAAACATATGAAAAGATGCTCCATCTCCAGATTAATCAGGGAAATGCAAATTAGAACCAAAATCAGATACTGCTTTACATCCAAAGATTGACAGAAATTCTACTTGTACGTCTGTGCTCCAAAGAAACTCCGGCAAGTGAGAATAAGGAGATATATACCGGGTGTTCACTGCAGCCCTGAGTCTGACTGTGAACATTTGTAGGCAAACTAAATTCTGTTATTAGAGGAAAAAGCTAATGAAATAGGGTTTAAAAAAAAAAAAGAATCAGAACACCAAAAAAAAAAAGAAAGAAATACGGTTTTACTGGTCACATGATGACATACTATGCAGCGGTGACAGTGAATGAACTAAAGCTTCTCTATGTATCAAGGCAAGAAAACAGCAAGCTACAGAAGGAGACATGAAGTAGCATAACATTTGGCTGAACTGTAAAACATATAAACAATGGAACTATAAAATATGACAAGAAAATAGGAAAGAGGGCTTTCTAACTATGATTGGAAACCCAGAAGTTATAAGGGTGCTTGGGTGGCTGGGCCGGTTAGGCATCTGAGTTTTGATTTCGGTTCAGGTCCTAGTCTCAGAGTGGCGGGATGGAGCCCCGCCTCGGCTCTGTGCTCAGTGGGAAGTCTACTGAGTCCCTCCCCCTCTCCCTCTGCCCTTCCCTGTGCTCTCTCTCTCTCTCTCTCTCATGCTCTCTCAAATGAAATAAGTAAAATCTCTTTTAAAAATATCCAGAAGCCATAAAAGAAAACATTAGTAAATTTGACTACGTTAAAAAAAAAAAAAAAAAAACACCTTTATGGCGAAAACAGGGTAAGAGAAAAAAAGCCACTGTATGCAAAGTCAAAACACACATGACAAACCACAGAGAAATCCTTGCAGCTCATACCACAAAGAGCTATTCTCCTTTGTATAAGAAGAGCTCTTAGATAAGAAAAATGGACAACAGTCCAACAGAAAAAAAACAGGACAAAGGAAACAGTTCATAAAGAAGGAAACTCACATGGCTGTTAAACAGAAGGGAGACATGAAGTAGCATAACATTTGGCTCCTCAGCTCTCATTCTAAGAAATGCAAATGTAAACCACCAGGGTCCATCTCTCACGCAAAGTTCCGGAAGCCTGATAAGAGTTTGAGGCCATAGGGCACCTTCAGGATTCCTGATACCGGTGCGGTATAAACTAGCCCAACCACTCTGAAGGGCAATTGGCAGAATCTATCAAAATAATACTTGCATAGGCCTTTTTGACGCAGCAATTCCATTTCCACGAGTTTGTCCTGCCTGAGAGTGAGATGACATTTATATGCAATTATTTATGGAAAGCATGGGTTGGAATAACAGAACAAAACAAACAACAACAAAGGAAAACAACCCCATTGTCCATTAGGAGGAGACTGGTAGCATAAAACGTCACCCATCAAATCACAGAATACTATGCAGAGTAGGAAAAAGAATGACAGTGTTGGGCGCCAGGGGGGCTCAGTGGGTTAAAGTCTCTGCCTTCGGCTCGGGTCAAGATCTCAGGGTCCTGGGATCGAGCCCCTCATCAGGCTCTCTGCTCAGCAAGGAGCCTGCTTCCCCCACCTCTCTCTCTGCCTGCCTCTCTGCCTACTTGTGATCTCTCAGTTTCTTTTCAGGAACATGGATCTCACTGGTGGTTTGCTTTTATGTTGCTTGAATGAACCATTTCCTTTCTCTCTCTCTCTCATTGACTCTCTCTCTCTCTCTCCACGCTCTCTGCCTTTCTCTCTCTCTATCTCCCCACCTCCTCACACACACACAGTTTCCCTGAAACCCTCCCCTGCCCTTCCCACTCTCTTAAGCTCACACACACCTATACACCTGCCAGGCTCAGCTCTGGCTTGACCTCCACCAGGAAGCTTCAGAGCCCAGGGGAGGGACCAAGGTGGTGAGTTGGGGCAGCAGGGAGGAGAGGAGTTGGGAGGCAGCTGGAGGAAGGGGAGCAGAGGTAATGCAGGGGGGGGGGGGGGGGGGGTGCCGTCACAGAACGCCTGATGAATCACAGTAAGGCTTTTACTCCACAAGAGGTGGGAGCCATGAGCATTTTGAGCTGAGGGCCATAGTCTGACTTAGGATTCCTTTGCATTCTAGAGAGGGACTGATGAGAGCAGAGCAAGAAGACCCAACAGCCTCAATCAGAATTAATGTCCCCTTGGTCTGTGCACCCAGAACCCATGCACGAACTGCTTTAAACCAGCAAAAGCCTTTATTTCTTCAGTTTTATATTCTAGTTATCTATGAGCAGGTGAGAAGCACAGGGATTAAGACCAAGGGCTGTAGAGGCTGGCCCCTGGGCTGAAGCCCAGCCTCCCCACCTAATCACTCAGTGTAATTTAGTTTGTTGGAACCTCGCGGTATTTTTTCCCCCTATCAAATGAGGTTGATAAATTATACTGACCTCCACAAAGTTGTGAGGATTAAATGAGTTAATCCGTATGTAGGATGCCAAGAGCATGGTCAGTGCTCGGTAAATATTAGCTATTATTACAAAGTGTCTGTCTGCACAACTCTAATAAGAACTTCTCAGAAACTCTGTGTTGATTTAACCTGGGTGCCCAGAGGCAACCCTCAGGGGAGACTGATGGAGGTTCAAGCTGGCTGCAGGTCTTCTCCTCTCCCCTCCCCCCTTCCCAGTCTCCCCTCCCCAGTCCATAGTTTGTTATGATTCTTTTCTTTTCTTTTTTTTTTTTTTTAAGATTTTACTTATTTATTTAGAAAGAGCAGGAGAGCAGGGGGTAGTGACAGAGGGAGAGGGAGAGAATCTTAAGCAGACTCCCCACTGAGCTCAGAGCCCTAAGTGGGGCTTGATCTCAAGACCCCGAAATCATCATGTGAGCCAAAGGCAAGTGTTGGATGCTTACCCGGCTGAGCCACTCAGGCACCCCAGTTTGTTGTGATTCTCGCAACCGTTTCCTGCAGAGTCTTTACCTGTTAACGCTTCCAAATATCTCCAACCAGTGGGCCACGGGCTTCCGGGACAGGTGCACAAAGTGGGGGGAGGCATTCAGTTACAGGATGGAGAGCTGGCGGGGCCTCAGAGCTCTTGCCGAATGTGCATCAAGGGAAAGAAATGGAAGACTGGAATGGTCAAGGCGGCACGGAGTGCGGGAGTTAGGAACAGAACGGGGGCGGGAATCCAGGTTTCCTCTCTGCAGGGCTGAGGTACTTTTGTTTCCTTTTGTAAATGTTTAATTACACAAATAAGGCAGACTCCTCGTTTTTTTTTTTTAAATGCAGGTAGGTGTAAAAAATGTCTTTAATGATCACCCTGGGCCATCTGCCAGCATGCTTCATCCATACCCTCTGCTCTGTTTTCCACCAAAGCCCCTATTTCTCCTAAACATACTACCCACTGGAACAACAACTCCAAAAGGGCAGGGAGTTGGGTCTGTTGTAGTCACAGCACAGGTCTCAGTGTGAGGAGACTGCCTGGCACAGAGCAAGCGCCCAATGAACACCTGTGAAAAGAATAAATGAGTGGGTGCTTGGGTGGCTCAGTCATTACGATTCTGCCTTCATTTGGCTCAGGTCATGATCCTGGGGTCCTGGGATCGAGCCCCGCATTGGGCTCCCTGATCAGCAGTGAGCCCGCTTCTCCCTCTCCCACTCCCCCTGCTGTGTTCCCTCTCTCGCTGTATCTCTCTCTGTCAAATAAATAAATAAAATCTTTTAAAAAAAAAGGAATAAATAATATTCTGCCAGCCTTCCTCCATCCATGGCAAAGGAATTATTATTATCAATTTGGCTTTTGTTGTTATTGTTGTTTATTCCAAGTTACTTATTTTAGGCAGGAGTTTTCCCTCAATTTGGCTTTTTTTTTTTTTTTTTTTTAAACCATACAGACCAGCACCATCCAACAGCATGTACTACAGTGATGGAGACAGTCTACATCTATGTATCTGGAGATAGTCCAATATGCTAGCTCCCAGCCACTGGCCTCATGTGGCCACTGAGCACCTTCAGTGTGGCTAACACCACCGAGGAGCTGTATTTGAAGTTTTATTTAATTTTAATGAATTTACATTTAAATGTAAATAGCTACATATGGCTGGTGACAACTGTTCTGGATGTTTCCCCCCACCCCGGGCATTTACATATGTATGTTACTGATACACTGTTTTGCATTTTTGTGTTTTACATGAGTTTTCATGCTCTTTGTATCCTTATGCTTCTTGCTTTTTTTGGCTGAACACTATATTTTGGAAGTCCTTTCATATCAGGCCATATAGCTCTGCCCCATTCTTCTCAATTGCCGCACAGAAACCCATAGTGGGGATGTGAGGATGTACCGTAATTGGTTGAGCCATTCCCTACTGGGAGATACTCAGGTGGTTTTCAATCTGTCACTATTAAAAATTGTGCTGCAATGAATATTACTATCCATATCTCCTTGGGCATAAATATGACCTTTCTTTCATGAATATTAATATTAATAGTTATTGTTATAATTATAATAATAATCTCTTGGGCTCGTTCAGACTTTATTATGTGCCAGACATTGTACCGAGCCCTTTGCATGTGTCGAATGACTTACATCTTACTACAGTCCAATAAGGGAGGTTTTGTTATCATCTCTAGAGTGCAGATGCAGAAACTGAGCACAGAGAGGTTGAGTCATTTGCAGAAAGTCACATAGCTGATAAGTGACAAAGGCAGGATTTGAGTTCTCAAGCAGTTTCTTCCAGAGTTGCATGTCCAATTTCAGCTTTCCTCGCTCCTGCCAAACTACTCTGCAGAGAATGGAGACAGACACGGCCCTGGGTCCTTCCTGTAGGGCTGAAATGCCATCCTAGGGCTCTCATTTCTGGGCAGAGACCTTGGGATCTTTGTTCTAGGGTATGTCACACATCCCTGGAAACTGGAAACTTGGTGGGGCCAAGCTGCAATTTGGGTCTATCTCGGCAGCACCAAACTCCTGCTGATATGCCGTATGTCTTCCCCCCAGGCTAGTGTGAGCTCAGAGTGGTATGACAACAGCGAGAGAGACAGTGAGAGCAGCTTGTGGACTTACGCAACCTGGTAGAAAGTGATACTGGCCGACTGGTTGAGATTGGAAACAAACAGGAAAGGAGTCAGGCAGAGCTTCCTGGAATCCAGGTCTAGGAGCTGCCAAATACAGGCCTCTTCTCTTTGGAACAATTGAATGTCACTGGGGTAACTGAACACTTCTGGCAAGAGAGGCCTCCTGCCCACAGCCTCACAGAGCAGCCTGTGTGAGCTAGGCCAGGCTCCAGAGGAAAAAAGGGCCTGGCAAGGTGCCCTGTGAGGCCATCTGAGGAGACACTGCAGTCTATCACACGGGACCGGCCTTTGCAGTAACCGGGCAGACGGGCCACAGGCTTGGGAATTCCCAGGGCGAGTCTCAGGCACAGAGACAGCTCACAGCGAGGGCTCCAGCCCAGTGGTCAGGCCCTGAATGCTGAAGCCAGGATGCCTGAAAAGCGAAGACGGTAGGTGTCTGCTAGCCCATCCAGCTGTCTTCCTGTGAGAGCCGTTGTTATCATGGCAAACACAAGGGCAGGAAGTGCACGGGCTTCAGACATTTCTGGAACTAGCATCTGAAAAGTCACCTGGAATTATGGCATCCACATTCTGTGTCCCTTTATCACTCAGCCCACAGGTTCCTTCATCTCTACTGCTCTTCTCTCTCCCTCCTTCCCCAAGCCCACAACCAAATATGGCTGCCTCACAGCACCGAAGCGCTCAACCTCTTCCTTAAACAACAGCTGACAAAAATCACTAGATCATAATCCCACAATCTCAGGAGAAAGGATGCGGTTGACTCATTTAATAAGGTCCCCAGCTTCATCCAGTCAACTCTGGCTGGAGGGCAGGGTTGTGTAGTTGTAAGCATGGCTTCCTAGGGCGTCCACACCTGTTGCAAAACCAGGGGTTGCGATGGGCTGGCCAGACCCCACATAATGTGTCCCCAGTGCTCTGTACCTGAATGAGGTAAGTTACAAAGAGACTGAAGCCAAGTCGCAGAAACTGCCAGAAGCCAGGAATTTGTTTCCTCAGGACAAGACCGAGCCTTGCCTCCGGGGAAAGGCTGAGGCAGCTTTCAGGAGCAAGGGGACCCAGCTGTTGGGCGGGGCTCTGCGGGGCCTGAGGAGCATCCAGACAGAGCAGACCAGCAGAGCCGTCTCCCACCAGGAAGCCTCGAGAACACCTGCAGGAAATATCAATCATCATAATAATACAAAAGAGCACTAAGAGTAATCCTTATTCCGTGGTACTACCAGGCTTCCCTTTAGATATCTTAACTACATAACATTTTTAATCCTCACGATGATACAATGAAGTAGGTACTTAGGATCCTCATTGCAGAACACTTGTTGAATGACTTAACTTGAACTGATCACTTAACTCCTTTGTCCATGTTCACTCACTTCCTGAACAAATATTTACGGAACACCCATCGTGTGCCAGATGTGTTCGGGCTGGGTGTTGGGCCCACTATGGAGAGCAAAAATGATCTTGCTAAAGCAAGGTGATAGTCAAAGATTGGAGGGTCTGAAGGACAGAAAGTCATTAATTAGACAAAGAGGGAAGGGAACAGCATTCTAGATAGAAGGAAGAGCATATGCTAAGGGAGGAGTATGTGAAGCAAGACAAATGCAGGTAGACTAATGGTGAGCCAGGCAGACAGAGAAACAAGCAATATACACCTGTACGATGTGGACTCATTGAACCCTTACAATAATTACAATAATTCTGTGAGATCTTTACTATCACTTTTGCAGATGAGACAAGTGAGACACAGAGAAAGTAAGTAACTTGCCCAAGGACACACAGCTCTATCAGCAGTGGTAGAACAGAGATTAGAACCCAGGCCTCTTCAACCAGAATCCCAAGCAGCCCTAATTCTTACGTAAAGAAAGGAAAGAGACAGTCACCCACTGGGGGCAGGTGTGTAGGGTGGGGGCCTTCCAGGACGATTTTTACTTGCAGCTGTAGCCACAGGATTTGTGGTCTCCATAACAGAGGGGAGAAGAGAAGAATGCACACAGCCTTTTCCAGCCACAGACAGGAATCCTTTCAGGCAGTTATTGATGTTCAGCTATGGGGAATGCCACAGGGAGACACACAGAGGAGCCAGCCCAGGGAGAGGACGGTGAGAAGACCAGGCTTTATCCTGGAGGGGCTCATTAGGAGTGAGTCTGTCAGAAGAGAAGAAGCCTGGACTCTGGAGCCCAGCCAACCCACCTACCTATCTTCCTTCCTTCCTGCCTCTCTCCCTCCCTCCCTCCCTTCCTTCCAAGATTTTATTTATTTGAGAGAGAGAGAGAGAGAGAGAGAGAACAGAGGGAGAGGGAGAAGCAGGCTTTCTGCCGAGCAGGGAGCCCCATGCAGGGCTTAATCCCAGGACCCTGGGACCATGATGATCTGAGCCGAAGGCAGACGCTTAATGACTGAGCCACCCAGGCACCCCCCAACCTCTGTTTCAAATGGCAGCTCTGTCACTCACAGATTGTGTAGCTTTAGGCAAGTTACATTTGAGCCTCCTACAAGCAGAATTATTCTCTCTCCCTCCCCCACCCCACTGCTCCCAGTACCCCCACCCCAGAAGGCACTCACTGTTACTAGGTTCATATATCACCTTCCAGGTAAATTTTATTTTATTTATCTTTTTTTTTTTTTTAAGATTTTATTTATTTATTTGACAGACGGAGATCTCAAGTAGGCAGAGAAGCAGGGAGAGAGAGGAGGAAGCAGGCTCCCTGCTGAGCAGAGAGCCCGATGCAGGGCTCGATCCGAGCACCCCGGGACCATGACCCAAGCCCCTTATTTCCCTTTTTTAAAGATTTATTTATTTATTTGTAGAGAGTGAGTGGGGAGAGGAGCAGGGGGAGAGGAGGAGAGACTCCCAAGCAGACTCCCCACCACCTGACATAGGGCTTGATCTCATGACCCTGAGGTCAAGACCTGAGCCAAAATCAAGAGCCGGACTTGGTTAACTGACTGAGTCACCCAGGCACCCCACCTTCCAGGTAAATTTTAGATAAGATAGATACCTATATACCTATATAGAATATATGTATGTATGTACATATATATATATATACATGCATATATATGTATATGTATATGCACATATTATATCTATTAAGAATGTTTTTGGCTATAAGCACCAAAAACAAAACAAAACAAAACATGTACTATTTACTTATCAAAAAGTCTGGAGGTAGGGGCGCCTGGGTGGCTCAGTTGGTTAAGCGACTGCCTTCAGCTCAGGTCATGATCCCAGAGTCCCAGGATCGAGTCCCACATCGGGCTCCCAGCTCCATGGGGAGTCTGCTTCTCCCTCTGACCTTCTCCCCTCTCATGCTCTCTCTCTCTCACTCTCTCTCTCTCTCTCACACTCTCTCTCAAATAAATAAATAAATAATCTTAAAAAAAAAAAGTCTGGAGGTAATAAGCACCTGTTTCAAGTGTCCACCTGTTACCTGTTGATGTCTAATAAAAATCTCAAATTTAACGTGGTCAAAATCGAACTTTTGATTCCTGAACCCCCCAAATCTATTTCCCCCTTACTAAACCCATGTTTGCTCAAAGCCAAAAGCTCATTAGAATCACTCTTGATTTCTCTTTGACTCACTTGTTACATCCAGTGCTGCCTGGCTTTCCTGTAAACCCAGAGGTGTACATACCATGAAGTGAAGGAGACAAGAGTTCAGGGTGCCTCATTTGGGCAGTGTGGCAATGTGGCTACAGGACCACATGATTCCGTTATACCTGCAAAAGTAAAGTATTGTAACCGCAATTAACAAGTCTGCTGTTTCAACAACTCCCCCGCATCCCTGCCTCGGCATCAGGTGGCATCGGGGAGCCACGGGCACGTGGGGGATCAGCTAAAGATAAGCTAAATTGAGGACTCTGTTCAGTTGAGGCTTAGTGGGTGTGATCATGAAGCTGTCCATCTCTTCCAAGCACAGTGAAGGTACAGCCTGCTGTCCTGGCATAGCAGTGGCTTCCAGAACCCTCCTATGGCCTCCATACTGACTCACCTAACATAGACACAAAGGTGCGGAGACAAAGGTCGTACTGCTAAGGAGGCTGGAAGAGGGAGGGAAGGAATCTGGGTCTTTGATGATATCCTGGCTCTCCTAAATGAACCAACTCTGAAACTGTTCGACACCCAGACATCTTACAAGTAAGGCATTCATTTGTAGGTTGGTTGTTGTTTTGTACTTAGAGCCAAAAAGATCTCAAAAGATACAACATCTAAGCTTATGTACATCTGAGGTTTACGCAGAGGGGATGTGGGATCGGGGAACACCACCTGGGACAGGGAGAGGGAGCCAACAAGGCAGTGAGATGCCGATGAGAGGGAGACTCACTTCTTCTGGATATTTTTATTCTGCTCGAATTTTGTTGACCTTGAGTCAGCTTTTCCCATTTCGAAAACTAGAAAGTAAAACTTCAAAAGTCAGTGGAACAATTGAGTTTTACATTTCTTTTATGTGCATGAAATAAATAAAATTAATCTGACAAGCCTGGCCCTTGCTGAAATAGTCTCCGGGAAACCTTTAGGATGGCAAAAGAAGAAATGTTGACAAGTTCAGTTACTCAGGGGTCGGAAGGTGATCTGGGACCCAGCACGCAAAGTTCCAGAAACAGTCAGAATTTTTCCGGCCTGAACTTCCCACCACTGCGCAGCTCAGTGGGCCCAGCCTGATGTTCCAAAGGATTTCCAGGAAACTTAACACCAGCCGCAGCCCCTTGACATTCTTTTGAATGACTGTTTTAAATGCATCAGCCTGCTTCCTCTTTGAAGACAGTAGAGAAAATGTTGCTGACAAGCGAAGGGACCTCAGAGATGGTTTTGCCATCTGTTTTAGAAGTCAGGAGGTGGGATTTCTTTTTTTTCAAGGTCGTACAAAGTCGAACTGATGACCGGAAGGGAGTAACAAGAACTCCCCTGCCTGCCTGGGTGTATCTGGTTTGGCCCCCTTCATGCTCCTGATTTGCCCGGGGTTCCTTATCTTCTCCTGGAGGCCTCCCAGAGTCTCAGTGTTAGTACTGGGAGGCTTGCCTTGAAAAAACGACCTTGACATTCAAAGTCCATGAGTTTGGAGAATGCTGCATTCTATAGTTCTTTACTGGAGATTTACAGAGCATGTTAGCAGATGAAAGCCTCTGGAAAATCCTACCATAAAGGAAACTGCCTAAAAAAAACCCACAACACAACACGACAAAACAAAACAAAACAAAAAACACCCCAAACAGAAGCTCTGGAATCAGTCTTCCTGGGTCCAAAATCTCAAGATTCCACCTCCTCGCTGGGGGCCCTGGGCAAATAATGCCTTGGACCCTCAATTTCCTCACCAATAAAATGAAGATATTAATAGCACCCATCTCACAGAGCTGTCACGAGGATGACCAGTGTTTCAAAATATAGTAATTTCTGGATTTTAGAAAAGTAATGTAGTTTATATGCCATATATTTTAGAACATCCCATAATCAAACACATTGATTTGAAACCCATGACTGCTGATTCACATGAAGAAGGCTTGACAAGATTATAAATAACCTCAGAGCAGGTCAGAGTTTGCTCCCAAATGAGTTTTGGTGCCAGACTGTGGGGAAACTATTGGTTTTCGCAGCTTTTGCAAAAAATTTTCATAATTTTAGATAAAGGAATGGGGGTTTGCAAGGAAAATAATAACTAATATTTATTTATTGAGCATTTATTTGAGCGAGGCAATGTTGCAGGCACTTCCCATGGATTAACTTCGTTGAATCCACAGAACGACCCCACGTGATCAATGCTATTGCATCTCCCCATAAGGCAGATGAGAAAACTGAGGCATAGAGGGACTAAGTAACTCATTCATGTGGCAGAGCTGGGATTTAAATGAGGTTATGAATATGAATGGTGCATCACAGTGCCTGGTACATGATTATCATTCTACAAATGGTAGTTATTATTGTCTTTTTTTTTTTTTTTAAGATTTTATTTATTTATTTGTCAAAGAGAGAGCGAGAGGGAGCACAAGCAGACAGAGTGGAAGACAGAGTCAGAGGGAGAAGCAGGCTCCCTGCGGAGCAAGGAGCCCGATGTGGGACTCGATCCCAGGATGCTGGGATCATGACCTGAGCCGAAGGCAGCTGCTTAACCAACTGAGCCACCCAGGCGTCCCAGTTATTATTGTCTTTCATCGATGGTAGAAGAATTATGATTGATTTTTGTCTTCTTTTTGCAAAGGTGCAATTTCTAATTTTACTATAATAAAAGTATTCTCTGGGAAAAAGATTTTTTTTTTAAGCTTTATTTCTTTATTTGACAGAGAGAAAGAGGGATCATAAGCAGGCAGAGAGGCAGGCAGAGGGGGAAGCAGGCTCCCCACTGAGCAGAGAGCCTGATGTGGGGCTCCATTCCAGGACCCTGAGACCATGTCCTGAGCTGAAGGCAGAGGCTTAACCACTGAACCACCCAGGCACCCCTGGTTTTGTTTTTGTTTTTTTAAATGAAACTCAATTTCTGAATTGAGCCTCATCTTTCCATTGTTCTTCTAACCTTTCTGTCAAACTCAATGCTAGCCCTGGGCAGAAATGGATTTGTCACCTCACATCTGACTTCCTTGGGCATAGCCAGGCCAGATGCTGGACACCAGGACAGTCCTGGAGGGGCCAGCTTTAGGAAGAACCCACTGTTCGCCTGTGAAGAATGCGGTTAGCTGACTGCCCCCGGCTGCAGCATCTTTGGGATCTGTCTCAGCTTCCAAGCCAACAACATGCTCTTCCAGAATAGCCCCAGATCAGTGACTGAGCAGGGGAGGGTTCCAGGGCTGGCCATCTCTGCCCAACATGGGGCTCCTACAGTCTCTGCTCTGGGGCCCCGATGGAGTTGACAAGGGTTTGGCAGATCTGCATGGCAGTCTGAGGCTCCTTCAATCAATTCTGTTTTCTCTCATATTTATTTTTATTTATTTTTCACAATCATAACACCTCTCCTACCCCTGTAAACCTCACTCCATCCTAGCATCTGCTTCCCGGAGGGCATGAACTGACGCACTGCCCCTAGCTGCCCCACAGGCATTCCCACCCCACGTCCACATCTTCTCTGCCCAAAGAACCTCGATTTGGGGCTCAGCGAAGAGGTAGAAATCCCTTGATCGCTGGAGAGTGGGTGGCTTTCCAGTCCCAGCAGATAAAAGTCATGACCCATCTTTGGCAAAGCCTTGATCCCGTTCCCCTTCAGCAGTGATTGGTCAAGAATGGGCACGTGATCCCGCTCTTGTCCAGGGAAGGTCAGGGGAAATCTGGCAGCTCATTTCATTGAAGAGATAGAGTTTCAGAGGGTGAAGGCCTTTTGTCCCCATCAATTCCTTCCTGCTTTGATCGTGTCCCATGATCAAATGACATGTGAGGCCACCATAGCTGTGATGGATATTGGGTCTGAGGCCAAAAGCCAACCACTGGAGAAAGGAAGGAAGGGCAGGAAGTTGAGAAGAGCCCGACTGGGTCCTTGACAACACCATCGAGCCACTGCAACAACTTCGGAGCTGCTGACCTCCAGAGTTTTTGTTATAAAAGATAATTACATTTCTTCTTCGCTTAACCCACTGTTAGTCGGACATGCTGTCACTGGCAGGTGAAAATATCCCACCCAATGTGGTCACTTTACTGATACTCTATTACCCAGATTCCCTGGGGGGGACTAGAAAGAAAGAGAGGAGGAAGAGGAAGGAAACCACAGCCGGCAAACCCTTGAAGGTACGGAGCTCAGAGTTCCCACAGAGGTGTTTGGACTTTCCCAGGAAGGAAGGCATTCAGAAAATCCTCCCATTTTCAAATTGCTAACACCTGCTTTCGACACTTGCCTCTCTCCTGCTTCAGGAAGTCCTTCCATGACTTTCCACTGCTCTCAGGACAGAGTTCAAACTTCTCATTATAAAGACCTGCAAGCACCGGGCCATCACTCCGCCCCTCCTTAGCTCATACTTGGGCCCCAGCCAGACTGAGCCACTTTTAGTCCTCTGATATCCTACCTCACCTCTAGGTGTTTGCATGTGCTAATTCCTCTACTCTTCCCCCCATTTCATCTGGCTCTCTCTTTACTCTTCAGGCCTCAGCCGAACTGCTGTCTTCTCCAGGAAGACTTCTTTGATTTCTAGACTGGATTCAGTAAATCCCTACATCTCTTATTGTACCTTATGCTAGCCTTTATTAAAACACTTCTTAAGGGGCGCCTGGCTGGCTCAGTCAGAAGAGCTTGTGACTCTTGATCTCCAGGTCGTAAGTTCAAGGCCCACATTGGGTATAGAGAACTCTAGAAGAAATAAATAAACTTAAAAAAGAGAAAACCTTATCAAACTAGATTGTAATTGTCTGCTCTTATGACTGGTGAAGTTGTCTTTGCTCTCACTATGCCATTTCCAGTTCTTTCTCCTGTTAGTCCTGCTGACCGAAAGCTATCTTAGGCCCATAGCCAGATGCTTGGCTGTTGACTCACAGAGGCAACTGCTTCCTATAGATCTCTCCAGTAACTCCCTTGATTTGGGGCTCAGCTAAGGGGTAGAAATTGCTTGATCTTTGGAGGGTGGACTGCTCTCCAGCCCCAGCAGATAAATCATGACCCATCTTAAGCAGAAGCAGTGATCCCATTCCCCTCCAGCAATGATTGGTCCAGAAAGGTCACGTGATCCGTCTAACTCAGTCTTACTTCCACTGTTGGGCACACTTGGTTTTTCGGTTTGACTGGTGACTCTTTTCTGATCCTTCAAGTCCTCCTCCAAACCTTCACTTCCTCACTCCTCTCATAATTGTGGGTGGTCCACTTCCTATAATACATCTCTCTTTTTTTCTTTTTAAAGATTTTTATTTATTTGAGACAAAGAGAGACAACAAGCGGAGGGGGGGCAGAGGGAGAGGGAGAGGGAGAAGCAGGCTCCCTTCTGAGCAGGGAGCCCCATGTGGGGCTGGATCTCGGGACCCTGGGATCATGACCTGAGCCGAAACCAGATGCCCAAACGACTGAGCCACCCAGGCGTCCCTACAATAGCTATTTACTTCTATTATTAATTCTTCTTATTCATTTTTTTTTCTTTTTAGAAGCAAGAAAAGTTTTATTTTGTTGTTGTTGTTGTTTGTTTGTTTTTTAGTAGGCTCCATGCCCAGCCCATGGAGCCCAGCCTGGGGCTTGGACTCAGGACCCTGAGATCAAGACTGAGCTGAGATCAAGAGCCAGATGCTTAACTGACTGAGCCACCCACATGCCCTGAGAAGCAAGAAAAGAATTTAGAGGGCTGGTGTCATATAAAAATGATAGTAGACTCCTTAGGGAAGGGTTCTAATCATCATTTAATCCAATTCTTTTTTATTACAGATAGGGAAACTGATGCTCAAAGAGGCAATACAGATTGCTGGGGGTCTTAGGGCCAGGTTCTGTTAGAACCAAAATTAGAGGCCAGACTGAGAAGTTACAGTCTGAATCTGATCATGAGGAAATACCAGACAATTCCAAAATAGGAATATTATAAAAAAAATTTTAAAAGACCAGAGGTGGGGGAGAGTATTACTGAAAAATGTCAATATAATAAAAGACAAAGAAAGACTGTGAATGTTCCAGATTAAAGGAAACTAAAGAGGCGTGACAACTAAATGCAGTATTGAGCCCTCAACTGACTGGATCTTGAGCTGGAGGGAAGAAAACACTTCAAGACATTAGTGGATCGGTTAGTAAAATTGGTATGCAGTTGGTAAAATTTGTATTTTATCGTAATACAAATAGTAGATTAAAGAATTTTATCAATGTTAAAGTACCAAGTTGTGGGGTGGGGGGGAGGGGCAGGCCATCTGGCTGGCTCAGTTGGTGGAACATCTGACCCTTGATTTTGGCTCAAGCCATGATCCTAAGGTCCTAGGATGGAAGCCCATATTGGGCTCTCCACTCAGCGGGGATTTTGCTTGTCTCCCTTTTCTATTACCCCTCCCTCTGCTCTTACTCTCTCTCAAAAAAATAAATAAATCTTTTTAAAAAATATAATCTTTGGGGCGCCTGGGTGGCTCAGTGGTTTAAAGCCTCTGCCTTCAGCTCAGGTCATGATCCCAGAGTCCTGGGATTGAGCCCCATGTCAGGCTCTCTGCTTAGTGGGGAGTCAGCTTCTCTCTCTGTCTCTGCCTGCCTCTGCCTGCTTGTGATCGCTCTCTCTCTGTCAAGTAAATAAATAAAATCTTTAAAAAAAAAATATATATATATATAATCTTTTTTTTTTTAAAAGTACCAATATTGATAACTACTGGGGTCCTCTAAGGAATCTTCCTATTCTTAGCAAATATACACCAAAAGTACTTAATGATAAGGGACCATGATATACCTAACTTATGCTCAAACGGTTCAAAAATGTGTGTCAACAGAGAGAGAGCATGAGAGACAGCGAGAGTGAGCACAAATGATAAAAAACAGAAAGTAAAATGTTAGCAATAGGCACATTGAGGTGAAGGGAATAGAGGTGCTCTTTGTCCCGTTTTTATTCATCTAACTCTTCTGTATCTTTAATAGTATTCACAAATTAAAGGATTCAAAACAAAAATTAAAATGTTAGAGGCCAAGCTCCTAGGTCAGCCCAGTCTTCCCCTCTCCGTGGTAAAGGCTCGCACAGAGCTTCAGGCAACTTTGGGACTTATGAGGGAGTTGACAAAATTCAGTCCAGAATAGTCGGGTCCTGATGAATTATTAATGCTTATCAGCAGGAAGAGCTTCATAATGGAATAAAGAGCCAAATGAGAGAAGTGTGATCGGCTTTAGAACCAGAATAATCTCAGAGAAGTGGTGGCCTTTTTTGTTCTGCCTTCCTGGCCTTCCATTTTTATAGTCTAGAGGTAGACCAGTTAGGGCACTTTGGACAGCAGGTAACCGGACACTCCATCAAGACAGCCTTAAAGGTTGACCCTTGTTATCTCAGGTAACAATAAATCAATGAGTAAGATGTTTCAGGTTTGGCTATTTCAACCTCTCAGTGTTAGGGCAATGGGTCCCCTTCTTGAGGATTCCTTTTGCCTTTCCCTTATAGCCTCAGAGTAAGTGCTATAGCTCCAAAGGTCACATTCTAGCACAACAATGTCCAAAGGATGGAAAAATGTATATAAGAAAGAAAAGGGGTTGGGGGAGAAAACATCTCTCTCTTAACAGGGAGGAGAATCCTGCCTGGAAGCCCTCCACAAACTACCCCTGCTGCCTCATTGGCCAGAATTGGGTCCCATGCTTACCCCAAGACTAGGACAAATGGAGAAAGGATTGCCATGGTTGGCTTAGATCAGTCAAAATTCATTCTCTGGGGGCGCTTGGGTGACTCAGTCGGTTAAGCATCTGCCTTCGGTTCAGGTGATGATCCTGGGATCCTGGAGTTGAGTCCCACATTGGGTTTCCTGCTCAGTGGGAAGTCTGCTTCTCCCTCTACTCTTTGGCCCCACTCGTAACCTCACCCTCTTTCAAATAAATAAATAAAATCTTTTAAAATATTCATTCTCTGGGCCTTACATGTTGCTCCTCACCCCAACAAAATTAGGCTCTGATAGCAAGGAAGAAGGGGAATGAAGCCATCGACAGAGTCTACTTCATGGTTTTGGTTGTTTCCTGAGTGAGTGTCTTGGTTCTCTTCTCATGATCTGAACCAAAGAATAACTTAGACCCACAAGAGTGCCAAGAAGCCCAGAGCCCTCGAGATACACGGCCTATACCGGGGACTCTACGTTGGACACCATTGTCTTGCCTGTCCAGCATTCATTCTCCCATGTATGCCCACTCAGTCTTTATCTGGGGAATGTCCCCTCCACAGGTCCAGTCCCTGTAGTTTGGGAGAGGCTATCTCTACCTCAGCAGGCATGTGACCAAGCCTAGACAATCAGAACATTGCCTTCCTGGTGTGACAGTGATGGGTTCAGAGACAGGCCATGACCTAAGTTAGTTCAATCAGAATGGATACTGGAACTACAGCAGAGTTTTCAGGAAATGACCTCCTTTTTCCTACCAGACTTGTACCTGGCAGAATGCAGGCCTGGAGCTCCTGGTTGCCATCTTGTCAGGTAGAGTCTGAGGATGGAGCCAAGATACTGGAGGTGGCAAGAGATGTCAAGATGGCAAGACACCAAGGCAAGAGACGTCAAGAGACTGTCTGGTGACCCCATTTGATTTCATGGATCCAGACAGCCCTAAAGCCAGAGCTCTCGGGTTGCTTCACCCAGTCCTTAAGGACCTTCACCCGGTCCTTAAGCCAATACATTGCCTCTTTTGCGGAAAGCCAGTTTCAAATGGGTTTTCTATCACTTACAAGTAAAAGAATCATGAGTTTCTCAACCTTCGGAGAAGTGTGTTTGAAAGGTCAGTTCCCTGGTCTGGTCCCCAAAGACTGAGTCCCCCTAAGGTTGGGGCCTGAAACTCTACTTTGGAATCAGCTCCTCCAAGTCCCCTAGCATAGGTGGTCCTGCCCATCGGAGGACCATCGGAGCCTCTAGGACCTTGGGGAAGGGTGGTCTGTTATCCTAACAAGGGGTAAAAGAAATCCAGACCTTTTGATCACCAAGTCCAGCTACCTTCTTGGCAAAGAGGAGGGGAAATACCTTTCATTCTTTCCCAGTGACTCCAGAGTGGAGGAAATGAAAAGTAGTTAGTTTCTCAATCAGGTTATTCCACCACCATAAGCTTTGGTAACGCCCCTTGCTCCACAGTGTTGCTAAAGCAACTCGAAACAGTCAGGCAAGAACTATTTCCCAGCCAAACCCAGGAACTGCATACCTTGTCAGAGGGGCCAGATAGGGAGAGTACACCTCTGTAGCAACGGGAAATTGGTCTGTCTGTGGGGCAACAGGAGCGCTCAGGACATCCCACGCTAATAAATGACATGTAAAATTATTTCTACACTGCACTGGAACCAGGGATGCACAGATGGCCACCGGGATCTGACTTCTCTTCCTCATCTTGGGACCACTGTCCTCTGAGGGGGCTTCATTGGCAGAGAACGCCAACCCCCAAGCCAGTAATTGAACAGTTGAAAGATGTTCTTGTTCTCAAATATTTCACCAGAAGTCCAGGAAGAAGCTGACATTGGCCTGGGGTGGGGGTCATATAGTGATCCCTGAACCAGTTGCAGTAGCCAAAGATATATGGTGATGTGAATGGGCAGATGCAACTCTGGAGTTGCCGGGTGGGGTCAGTCTCACTTCCAGCATATAGGGATGGAGACCTAGGAACAGGGAAGATCATTGCATCCCTTAGCTTGGGCTTCCCTACAAGGAGACCCCAAGACAAGGATTTCAAGTGCAAGTACATTCTTTGGGAGATGATCCCAGGTAGCACCCTTAGGGGCTTGAGGGAATGAGACAGGGAAAGGTAGGAGGTCAAGATATTTTTGAACAAGTTATCACTGTGGACAACTGGAGCTTAATCCCATCAGGGAACTCTGGGAGCCAGTGTAGAACATGCATCTCGGAGCTTTCCCATTGTAGGATTGAGAGCACTGAGGGGCTTAACTACCAACTCCTGTTAGTCCTTGTCTGAGAGCTACTCCCGGGAACATTAATTGCCCATAATTTTAAGTGTGCAAGAACAAACCGACCCTTGGAGACCTAAGAAAGTCCTCAAAGAGATGAAGTCTAGGCCAGTGTTCATGGAAGGTTCTGACAATGGCCAGGTCAGGAGATTGGAAATGGGCAGTTGGGGCAGGGTGACCGACCATCCCCATTTGGGACAAGAGGGTTCTGGTCAATGCCGCCATCCCCATGTCACTTGAGACCCTAACTCCAGTTGAAGAAGTGTAACCTCTGTGCTCTCTCCTCCTCCGAACAAGCTTCTCTTTCCCTTCATCACTTCCTGTTTGACTAAAAGGTAGCCAAGCCTTCTGCCTACTCTCTGTCCTCATTGTTGTACTCCTCAGTCCTCCACTTGGAACCCCAGTGATGCCAGAACCTCTGACCAGCTTCCAGAATCCTGCATACCCTACCACCTTGTTTCTGAATCATCTCAGCCCTAGGACTCCAGGAATTGTGGAGCTAGAAATGAAGGACCAGAACAGAGAAGGCACTTGCTGGTCTCACAGAATCAAAATCAGGACTCTGTACCCCTCAGAATCCTTAGTGTCCTGTCATTTGGCTGACTGGACATTTCTTCAGAGCTGAGATGAACTCCCTTTAATATGCCCTTGTAGTCAGCAGAGGGCAGAAGTCATGTCATGTTGTGTGGTCTCAAGAAACACTGTGAAATACCTCTAGAGCCCCCTTCTAGCTCCCAAATGATCTCAGGGACTGCTTAACCTGTCCGAACATAAGTTATCACTTCCATCCCCCAAACCCCATCATCCCCTGACAGTTTGGGGGGTGGTTGTAGACCCCAATGGCAACAGTATTCTAGTATAAACTGGGGTTTCTCAGCATCTACACTATTGACATTTGAGGCCAAATCATATTGGGTGGGTCCTGTCCTTTGCACTGTAGAATGTTCAGGAGCATATTTTGGCCCTTACCCACTTGATACCAGCAGGGTCCCCCACTGTTGTGACAATCACAAATGTTTTTGGCACTGCCAGATGTCCCCTAGGAGACCAAATGACCCCTGGTTTGGCACCACTGATGTTTCCTTAATATTATATAAAGCATAGCAATAAGCAACTTACGTCCATTGGCATGGAGCTGTGGATACCATTTACACAGGGACTCAAGCTCCTCACACATATACCGCAGCCCCTGCCAGCCCGCTGGCTTCTCCCAGTGAGTCACACACAGACTCTGGCACCACTGCCACTAACCCACCCCCCTCACCACGCAACACAGAACAATGGCGCTCTCTTTGGCTCTCCAACCTTCTCCACACACCCACTTAACTCTATCTCCCTGCACTGGAAAGGGCCTTTATGTGTGGGCAACTGTGTTTATGCTAAAGCAATAGAATGGTCTCCTTGGCCTCCAATCTCATGGCACATTAATACATTTCCCCTGAGTTTCTTGACCTTGGTCCTATTAATACTTAGGGCTGGATAATTCTCTGTCATGGGGGGTCATCCTGCACACTGAAGGATGTTTGGCAACGTCCCTGGCCTGTTACCCACCAGGCGTCAGTAGCACCCTCCCCCAACTGTGACAACCAACAATGTTTCCAGACATTGCAGCATGTCCCTTGGGGTCCAAAATCACCCCAGCTGAGGACCATTGTTAATCTGTCCTATAAGCCACCAAGGCTGATAAGATCACCATCATCTTACAGATGAGGAAATCAGGGTATGGAAACAGGAGGACTTGCTTAAATGGTAACGGACAAAGTCAGGGATTAGTGTTAATGTCCAAACCGAGTGATTCACAGAGTGTCTGGATGGCTCAGTCGGTTAAGCGTCCAGCTCTGGATTTCAGCTCAGGTCATGAGCTCAGGATCATGAGATCAAGCCCCATGTCCCTCTCCCTCTGCCCCTCTCCCACCTCTAAAATAATATATTAATAAACAAATCTTCTTTAAAAAAAAAAAAACACACACACAAAAACAGTCCCAAACTCAAAAAGAGTCCCAAACTCTCCAACTGATTAAATCCTCGTTAACAGAGGTCCCGGCTCCATCCCAGCCCCATCGTGCAGGAACCTTTTGGGATGGAGCCACCAGCTGTATATTCCACAAGGTGGCTTTCCAGATAGCAACAATTTCCAGGCACCAGCAGCTCTCCACATTCCACGGCTCCTGTCTTTTGTCCTTATAGCTTTTGCCTCATACATACCCCCAATGTTTTGAAATTACTTTTTTTTATCAAAAAAAAATCTGCTTATATTGTACTAATTCATACATTTTGCAGATGGGATTAGCTGGACGGGCAGACTGTGTTAATAATGTCACTCATTGAGTACCTATGGAAAAAAATCCATGGTGTCCTCAAACAGAGAAGGAAGCCAACAGTGTGTCTAGGAACTGTTACTCTAACTTCTCCTGTACCTGGCGCCTTTTAGCTGGGTTATTTTCAAGGGCCACAGCAAACATTGGCATGTAAGAACCATTCCCATTTTAAAGGAGAAACCGAGGCCAAAAAGTTTAAGTGAGATTAAGCCCAAAGCCGCATGGAAGTACGAAGAATGTCATCATGTGCCTAAACCCAGTACTGGCAAGTAGATGTTATAGCGTTGTTGTGATTCACTTAGGCTGTGTAAGATTTATGGGTGTGTGCACCCAGACACAGAAAATTAGGGCTGAAGACAGGCCCAGTTTTCCCCTTAAACACATGGCCATCCAGCGCTCCCCACCCTCAAACTGAGGTTCTATAAGCAAGAAAGAAGGAGTGGATGGTTATTAGGTAGGTACCCATCAGTGTCTGCCACGTACCTCCCTCATTTTATAGCTGGGCAAGGCCCCACAGCAAGTTAATTGGCAAGATTGAACCTTGAGCCCAGAGTCTGGGCCAGTAGACTCTCCACTGTTACAACTGGGGACGGAAAGTCTGCTGGAGACTGTTTCCTGGGGAACAGCAAGCAGCCACTGGCCACGCAGACACACAGGAGCCCCCCCCCCCTTTCCTTGACAACCTAGAGCATCTACTCAGAATCTACCTGCTTAAGAAACAGAAGGTGACCCTCCAGTCACTAGCAGACTCCTTGTTCACGCAAAACCCCATGAGTCATTCTCCGAGGCTCTAGGGAAAAAGGACTCCCAGACAGGGGCCCATCCCAGAAAGAAATAAAACACTGGCCTCAGGCCCAGTCTTTCAGGGAAACCAGCTGGCCCACTGGGCTGGGGGGAAGAGGGGGGCATCTTGAGCTGAAGTCTGTCCGGACAGAGCTGTTTCCTTATTCAATCATTTATTCACCAACTCTGTATAGATATGCCTTTTATCCCTTTATCCAACACATATTATTGGGGGGGGCAAGGTAACTCTTTTGAATTGTATGCACTCAGTATTACAAACAGCACATGCTCCTTTGTTCAGCTTTGTTTTTAATTAATTTTTAATAATGAGTGATACATGAGCACTGTCTCCTTGATGAAAGGTAACTCACACTGGGACTCACGGGTGGTCTCTTTCTAGACTTCTTTGGTATGGATCCATGCAGGTCCATAGAAAAGTTTTGAATTGTTTCGTGTGTGTTTGAATGTATGCCATCATGAACTGTTTGCGATTTTTAAAATAGGAATTAAAATCAATTTTACTGAGATGCTCTTACCTGCCAGGCATGACCAGGTGCTAGCCACACAGCCGTAAACGTGGGACACCTGCTCTTTGAGCGTCCTAGGAGCTACAAGCAAAGAGATCATTATAACGCAATCTATTACGTGCAATGAAAATGGAGAAATAGGCTGTTTTGAAAATCCGAAAGTGTACCCACTCCATCCCAGAGGTTATGGGGGGCCAGAGAGTACTAGTCAGGTGTATTTAGGTTTTAAGTGACAGAATACCCACTAAGTAGTGAAATAAATTGGGGGGGGGGATTCATTGGTTTATGAGAAATCATGACATAAGACTGCCTTCACATGTGACTGGATCCAGGGGCTCAAATGATGTCAAAATATATATCTCTCGGGGCACCTGGGTGGCTCAGTGTGTTAGGCCTCTGCCTTCGGCTCGAGTTGTGATCTTGGGGTCCTGGGATCGAGCCCCGCAACGGGCTCTCTGCTCAGCGGGGAGCCTGCTTCCTCCTCTCTCTCTGCCTGCCTCTCTGCCTACTTGTGATCTCTCTGTCAAATAAATAAATAAATAAATAAAGTCTTGTGGGGGGGACATACATCTCCGTCTCTTCTCTTTCCTCTCTCTCGTTCTCTCTCTCCATCTCTGTGCTCTGCTTTTCTCTGTTTGGAATTAACTTTCAGATAGGCTTCCTGCACCTGTTGGCAAAGACGGCCAGCGGGCACCTCCTCCTTCCTTGCAGTAATGGCGACAAACCATTGTGGGGGGTGGAGGCTATGCTCATGGGTCAGGCTCAGTCATAGAGCCAGGGCCTCCTCCTTGAACCCCATGGATAAGCGTGGGGGAGGGACTGGTTCCCCAACAGGAAATTGAGAGGCTGTTTTCTGATCCAGCAAAAACCAACGCTGTACAAGCAAGATAAAAGATCCCCCGCTATAGAAAGCTCCCTGGAGACATTGACCTCTAAGCTGAAAACTCAGGAATGAGCTGGATTATGCCAGGTGACAGGGAGAAAAGGGACAGAAAGGGTACACCTGGCAGAGGGAATGGAATGTCCAAAGGTCTGGAGAACATTGCTTGTTCCGGAAAATGTGAGTGATTTAGTCTGACCCACGGGTACTGTGTAGGGAGGGAGCGGAAGTGATGAGGTCAGAGAGAAAGGCCAGAGGCCTTTAGGGAATTGCAAATTTAGCCAGGCCCTGCCCCAAACCCCTCCCCCCACTTCCCCACCGGGCATCCCAGTCCCAAGATCATGACTCAGTCATGGGGTTTTCACACTCTCTGGCTTCAAGCCTGGCACAGTTTCTGTATCTCAGCAAATGTGTCATTCATCAGCAGACCATGTCACCCTACTGATCCACTCTGTGGGTTCCTGAATGTCAGCTGATGGTCCCAGATTGGATAAGAACTCTTCCAGAGTTTTACAAGGCAAAGGAATTCCAACTTGAGAGTCCAGGGAGCATTAATACTTATGAGACAAGCTGGGCACATAGTCCACGATGTTCAGGCCAGTTTTGTTCAGTTGGAAAGAGGGGAATCCCAGGTCTACGACCACCTTTTATAGCTTGTGTCCTGTCCCTAGCAGCTGAGTCTCCTTTCCTCCTGAGAAGAACCCCAGGAGGGAAATGCTTTGGCTTTCCCCATGTCACACTGGGGTGAGGAACCGAGGCCCAGGATTGAGAAGACTTGCTCCAAACCGCACATCTTTTTCATCTTCGCTACAGAGCATCCCTGTTTCAAAAATGGGGAAACCAGGGACGCCTGGGTGGCTCAGTTGGTTAAGCAGCTGCCTTCGGCTCAGGTCATAATCCCAGCGTCCTGGGATCGAGTCCCACATCGGGCTCCTTGCTCCACAGGGAGCCTGCTTCTCCCTCTGACTCTGCCTTCCACTCTGCCTATGCTTGCTCTCGCTCGCTCTCTCTCTGACAAATAAATAAATAAAATCTTAAAAAAAAAAAAAAAACGGGGAAACCAAAGCCCAGAGAATTGACACAACTTACCAGAGTCACACAGCAAAAGTGAGTCACACGGCAAGAGTCTGTTGCTGTGTGGGAAGGGGATAGGGTGCAGCCTCTTTGGGAAACAGTCTGGCATTTCCTCCAAAGGTTAAACATAGCATTACCGACCATAGCACCTAGCAATTCCACTCTCGGGAATAAACCCAAGAATGGAAACCACATGTCCACACAAAAACACGCCCAAGAAGATTTATAGTGACATTATTTATTATAGCCCAAAGTAGAAACAACCCAAATGTTCAGCAACTGATGAATGGGTTAAAAAAAAAAAAGGTGTTCTATTTGTACAATGGGGACTTATTCTGCCACGAAAGGGAATGAAACTGTGACACAAGATGGATCCCAAACACAGGCAAAGTGAAGGAAAGCCCCAAAGAAACACATATTCTATGATCCCATGGATATGAAATGTTCAGAATGGGCAAATCTATAGAGGCAGAAAGTAAATTAGTGAGTGCCAGGGACTGGGATGGGGTCAGGGGTGGAAGGGAAACAGCGAGTGACTGATCATGGGGACGTGGTTTCTCTTTGGGATGATGAAAATATTCTTAGGGTGATGGCTGCACAGCTGTGAATATGTGAAAAACCATTGAATCGTACACTTGAAATGGGTGAATTATATCGTATGTGAATTGTATCTCCATAAAGCCTTAAAGTCACAAGTCAATCCTCTGCTTTATGCAGGTGACAATAACAGTCCTATGTCCCTCATGGGACTGTTCCATTGGTGAAGTATGTGGAGGGATGTCTAGCCCACCATGAGCAGTCGTTACAAAATCTACTATGATCATACGTGTGCTGCTGAGCGATCTCATTCCCCATGTCACTTTGGAGACAGCAAGAAAACAGATAATAATAATATCAATCACCAGTCAAACCATGAAGAAAGAGGAAGAGACGGGCACTGGGTCTCCCTGGGTGACGGGCTCAGGAACCATCCGTCCACGGTGCCTCTACTTCCCCCAGCAGAGCTTCACGGTGCTCCCTCTCTGACTCTTGATGGTTATGGGTTCTGAAGTTCATGCAATTTTAGAAAAAAAAAATACAAAGTTGTAAATATTAAATAGGTACGAAAGTGTTTATTGACAAAGAAAAAAATAGCTCATCTCACATTATTGGATATTTGGTGAGTTGGGACCCCTTTTCCTGAGATCTCTTTGAGCAATTATTTAGAAATGCCTCCTGATAGTACCCTAGCTGCCCTTCGTTGACTCCAGAACACTCTATAACTCCTAGTACCTACCAGGACTGGTAACTCATGGTAAACCTGCCTTTGGACCCAATAAAGATTTTCAATAAATGTCTGCTGAATGACTAATTGGGCAAATAGCTACATCCCAAATTAATAATCTTCATAGAGGACAATGCACATCTGCAGAACCAAAGTCATGCTTTTTTATTTCTTAAACAATGAAGAAGGTTTTGAGAAATCTCCTCTCCTTAAGGGCAAAGATTCTGCCCAAATGATTTTAAGGCCTCTGAAATGAGACTGACCTGTGTTAATTTCTGTTTCTGGTCCAATCACCTCCTTCTCTAAGCCTCAGTTTCCTCCTCCATGCAATGGGCATGATTAAAAGGAATAAAGGAGAATCCTCTCACGTGTGTAAGTGACTTCACACAACGCCTAGACTATGTGCCTAATACATGAACTTCTGTTATTTTTCACTTTTTACTTATTTATTGGGCTAGATCATACCTGTAAAAAGTACAAAAGGTGAAAAGTCAATCTCTCTTCTTTCTTGTTCTTTTCCCCACCTACCCCTCCTCCAGACACACCACAACTGTGGGTCGCAAAATAGTTTCAAATTTGTAGAAATGTTCAAGAATAATTCTAATAATTGCAAAATCCCTATGATCCAGACTCACCAATTTTCAAAATATTTTGCCATGTTTGTTTTTATCACCCTCTCTTTCATGTGAATATATGTATTCATTATTAATGTTTATTTTTCTGGGGGCACCTGGGTGGCTCAGTCAGTTAAGCATCTGATTATTGATTTCAGCACAGGTCATGATCTCAGGGTGGTGGGGTTGAGCCCCACAACAGGCTCTGTGCTAGGCTCGGAGTCTGTTTATTCCTCTCCCTCTGCTCCCCCCCCTCATTCTATCTCTCTCTCAAGTAAATAAAATCTTTAAAAAAGATAATTATTTTTCTGAACCATTTGAGAATAGATTATATACACCATGTGCCACTTACCCTTTAATTTTCAGCATACACTTCCTACGAAAAGGATATTATTTTATATTTATTTTATATAACTAAGCATGGTTACCATATTCAGGAAATTTACCTTGATACAACATATTCCAACTGTGTCAACTGTTGCAATAATGTCCTTTAATCATTGTTTCTCTCTAGGACAGGATCCAGCTCAAGGCCATGTTTTGCACTTAGTTATTATGTCTCTAGTTTTCTTTAATCTGGAATGATTCCTCAGCTTTTCTTTGTCTTTTATGACATTAACTTAAAAAAAAAAACTTTAGATTTTATTTATTTTATTAGAGAGAGAGAGAGAGAAAGCAAGAGATTGAGAGCACTAGCGTGAACCAGGGGACGGGCAGATAGAGAAGCAGAAACCCCGCTGAGCAGGGAGCCTGATGCTGGGCTCGATCCCAGGACCTCAAGATCATGACCTGAGCCAAACTGAGGTGCCCAGGTGCCCCAAAGCATTCACTGTTAATTTTTGCCTGAATCAGTATGTGATGGTTTTAAAAAATATATATTTATATATTATGTATATTAATATGTATTAATAATACATATTATTAATATATATTAAATATATATTATATATAAAATATATATTTATATATTATGTATATAATATTTATATATATAAATTGTATAATATATAATATCACATATAAATATATATTAATAATA
>NC_081563.1:129334784-129443668 GCF_022355385.1 Mustela nigripes
TATATATAATATATAACATATAATATCATATATATTATATATAATTATTATTATATATAATTATTATATATAATTATATATTATATAATATGATCTCAGGATCCTGGGATCAAGCTCCGCGTTAGGCTCCATGCTCAGTGGGAAGTCTGCTTGTCCCTCTACCCTTCTCCTCACTCGTACATGCTCTCTCTCTCAAATAAACAAATTAATAAATAAACAAAATTTAAAAAAACATATTTTCTGATCATAGAAATATACACATTTGTCTTGTTTTCTTGTAAAGATGTATCTTGGAGTGCATCCCATCTGGGTACAATCTATTCCAAGGTCAGCTTTTATTTTCAGACCAATGGGCCTGTATAATTTTAGTGACAGTTGCTCCTGTTCATGCTCCTTTGCTTGCTTCTCATCTCTCTGACCTTGATCATGCTAAATGTACCCCACAGCTCTGACCTTGTTGGATGTGCTCCCCAGCTCAGTCCGCAGACAGCTTCTCCCAGCCAGACTCCTGGCTTGAAATAGCATCTCAACACTGCCACCCCAGATGTATGTCTTCAGCCAACACCTCTGTCTTGAACTTCAGTAACAGGTTTCCATCTACCTCTTCCACATGTCCACTTAGATATCTAGCAGCTATCTCCAAAGGAACATACCCCAAATCCAGATTTTGACATTTGCCTCACCCGACCAGCCTCATCTTAGTTCATGTCTCTTCCATCCTATTTGCCCAGGCCAAAAATCTGTACACCATCCTGGACTCCTCCTCGCCCCCCATATCCAGCCCAACCTGTCTTTTTGGTGCCACCTTTAAAATACATGCAGAATCAGAGCACCTGGGTGGCTCAGTTGGCTACATGTCCAACTCTTGGTTTCTGGTCAGGTCATGATCTCTTGGTTTCTGGTCAGGTCATGATCTCAAGGTTGTGAGATCAAGTCCCACATCAGGCTCCATGCTGGGTGTGGAGCCTGCTTGAGATTCTCTCTCTCAGGGGCACCTGGGTGGCTCAGTGGGTTAAAGTCCCTGCTTTTGGCTCAGGTCATGATCCCAGGGTCCTGGGATCAGGCCCTGCGTCGGGCTCTCTGCTCAGTGGGAGCCTGATTCCCTTCCTCTCTCTGCCTGTCTCTCTGCCTACTTGTTATCTCTGTCTGTCAAATAAATAAATAAAATCTTTATTAAAAAAAAAAAAAGATTCCCTCTCTCCCTCTCCCCCATCCCTCTCTCTTAAAATAAAAATAAAATAAAATAAAAATACATCCAGAATCAACACTTCTTTGCTGATATCATTCCAGGCCAAACCACTATCATTTCTCATTGGGATTATTCCAGCAGCTTTGTCACTAGTCTAACTGCCCCCTCCAATAACTTACTCTCAAATTGAAACCCCAAGTTAAGATAGAATCAGGCCACATCCCTTTCCTGCTCAAATTCCTCTAATGGCTGCTGTCTTATTCAGAGGAAAAGCCAAAATCCTCACCCTAGCCCATGAGGACCCGAGAGATCACATGTCCTACAACTTCTCCGATCTCAGCTCCGCACTCTCCTCTCTGGCTGGAATGTTCTCTCCTACATGGCCCATGTCCTCCCCTTCTTTAAGTCGTTGCTTAAATGTCCCCTCCTCAAGGAGGCATTCCCTGAACAAAAACTGTAACCTCCCCGAATGTGTCTCGCATTCCATACACCCTTCTCTGTTTAATTTTTCTCCATAACACTGGTCACCATCTAAACCTCCACTAACAGAGAGAGCAGGGACCACATCTGTTTGCATACAGAGGCACCCCCAGCACCTGGCCCTGTGCCTGGTAGGTGCTCAGTTAATATGTATTGCACGAATAAACAGATGAATGAATAAAGCATCTTTGTACCAAACACAAACTTGCTAGAGCTACACGCAGGGTGGGCACCCAAAAAGCGTTTGAATTCACGAAAGGAGGAATGAAGAGCGAGAATCCCACTTGTGAGATCAGTGATTGATCAGAGGCTACTGTTCACAGTGACTTACTGAAATTTCCCTGCTGAAACAAATCTGTCCTGCAGTCCAGGAGCTGATAACAGGGGCATTCAGGCTGGCTGGCACCGGACTGGCCCTGGATATGGTAATCAGAACACATCACAGGGTGAAGGGGAATTTTGTGGCCAGAGGCTCCAGGGGTGGAGCATTTAGGGAAGCTGATGCCGGTACCTCGGGTCAAAACAGAAACTTCAGTGGCTGGCAAGGCTCAATGCTCCCACCTGTGCCCCTTGGCCCCTCGACCAGTAACGGATTCCAATAGACCACAGATATTTTTTGGAGGAAACTTATTGAAATGTAACATACGTACAGAAAAACGCACACTTAAGTGACAGCTCAGTATTTTCACAAAGGCAACGCCCCTAGACCAGGATCAGAACATTCCCAATCCCTTAGAAGACCTTTTCCAGTCTCTACCACCACCCTCAACAGTGACACTGACCCTGATTTCCAACACTGATGATTACTTTTGCCTGTTTTTGCACTTCATATAATGGCATCATATGGCCCTCAGTCTTTTGTTTATTACTTCTTCACACGACATGTTTGCAGCAATGGCCAAAATTTCGATCTCCCCTCTTCCTCCACAAGCTCCAAGTGGGAATGAGAACCGAGTAACTCTGAGAGGCTGGTTTCTAGGCACCAGCGATTTCTTGGAGCCTCAAAACCATCCCGCGGGCTGCAGTTGTTAACGCTTCCATGTCACAGATGAGAGGACTAAGGCACAGAGAGCTTAAATAATGTGTTCCGCTGGGAAGCAGAGAGTCTGCATTGGAACACAGGTCTGTCTGATCTCCGAGTCATTCTCTTACCCACCATACACATTTCTTATTGATAAAATGACCCTTTACTGAACTCTCTCTTTGAGCTGAACATTGTGTTTGAGCTTTATTTGATTTTTCCCAAACTCTGAATGAGGAATATACCCTTATCCCTGCT
Organism: Mustela nigripes; assembly: GCF_022355385.1. Lineage (NCBI taxonomy): Eukaryota > Metazoa > Chordata > Mammalia > Carnivora > Mustelidae > Mustela > Mustela nigripes. Next base: position 129,337,733 of record NC_081563.1, read on the forward strand.
TGACAGATGATGAAGGCAGAATTCAGCGAGGTTAAGTAACTTATCCAAGGTTGCACAGCCTAGGAAGGCATGACAATAAAAATTTAAACTTTACTGTATTGATCCCAAAGTCCAGTGCAGGGTGGTGTCAGCATCCAGCATTTATGGGCATCTTTCAAATATACCTACTGAGGCGGCACCTGGGTGACTCAATTGGTTAAGCGTCTGACTCTTGATTAAGGCTCAGGTTGTGATCTCGGCGTCCTGGGATCGAGCCCCGCAGCAGCTCCATCTGAGCAGGGAGTCTGCTTGGGATTCTGTCTCTCCTTCTGCCCCTCCCCCGGCTTGCCCATGTTGTCTCTCTCAATAAAATAAAGTAAAAATAAAACAACAGGGTGCCTGGGTGGCTCAGTGGGTTAAGCCTCTGCCTTCGGCTTGGGTCATGATCTCAGGGTCCTTGGATCAAGTCCCGCATCGGGCTCTCTGCTCGGCAGGGAGCCTGCTTCCTCCTCTCTCTCTCTGTCTCTGCCTGCCTTTCTGCCTACTTGTGATCTCTCTGTGTCGAATAAATAAATAAAATATCTTAAAAATAAATTAATAAATAAAGCAATAGCAGTTATCTTTTGCAGAGCTTCTCTGAGTCAGATGCTCTGAGTCAAGATTACGAATGACCCCCTCCCCATACATGTTCCTGCCTTCTCTTTACTGTTAAGAGAAGAAATGATTTTTAGCGGAACCCACAACTTTCTGGGGCTTCACCACATGTCCCACCCTTCTCTGCAGTGAGGTGGAGCGCCGTTTAGACTAAATGACAGCCAACGGAAAGCCCTGCTCCCACACATCCAAAGGACCAACGTCTGGGTCCTGTGCTTCCCGAGGACCGGGCAGGGCTCTTGCCTCCACTGTCCCCCTTCCCTCTGGCTGAAACGACAGCCGTAGAGTGAGGGGGCCGTCCTGGCCCCGGAGCATGGACACCCACATAGTTCCAAGAAAGATTAAAAAATGAAATTAAAAAAAATCTCTCTTCGTTGGATTGTCTATTTGTAAGTGGCTAAAATGGTGACTTGTATGTTACGTGAATTTTATGTCCATTTTTAAGAAGACAAAAGTATTTTCCCTCGTTTAGTCATAGTTACTTTGGGTTCCTGGTTTGTAGCCCTAATATATAACACATTCGGTTCATAATCTTTATTTCTTGGGTCGGCCTCGTGAGACAGAAGTATGGCCTCGTGAGACAGGGGCTTGGGTTACCTGGGAGGCTCAGTGGGTTGAAGCCTCTGCCTTTGGCTCAGATCATGATCCCAGGGTCCTGGGATCGAGTCCCGCATCGGGCTCTCTGCTCAGCAGGGAGCCTGCTTCCCTTCCTCTCCCTCTGCCTGCCTTTCTGCCTACTTGTGATCTCTTGTCTGTCAAAAACAAACAAACAAACAACAAACAAACAAAACTTTAATAGTTGAGGGGCTTAATAGATGCCTTCGACCACACAGCTCAGAAGCGCCAGAGCCCATCCTCTGAAACTCGGAGTTCGAGTCCCATGTCCTTGGGCTACACCTGTAGTTGGCAAATGGCAGCCTTTGGGCCCTTCTAGCTAAGGATAGTTGTCACATATTCAAAGGGTTGAAGAGAGGAGGAGGAGAGGAGTATGCAACAAATGCTTTACATGGAGTCTGCAAAGCCTGAAAATATTTACTATTTGGCTCTTTACAGAAAAGTTCGCCAACCCCTGCATCACATCATTTTTTTTTTTTTAAATTAACCTTTCAGTATCTCTTCTTGGGGAATGAGGGCTTAGCTGTTTCTCAAAAGCAGGGACCTATGGGTTAGGGTCACAGAAGGCATGACTTGAGCGAGGACCTGGGAAAGAAGGGTACTAAAGGGCTTGTGTCGGTTAAACGGAGGCTGTTTACTGGCTTCTAGAGGAAAGATGGGTTGAGACAGAAACGGGGTTGGGATGCCTGGGTGGTTCAGTCTGTTAAGCAGTTAAGCGTCTGCCTTTGGTTCAGGTCATGATCTCAGGGTCCTGGGATCAAACCCTGGGTCGGGCTCTCTGCTCTACAGGGAGTCTGCTTCTCCCTCTGCTTCTGCCACTTCCCCTACTTGTGTGCACTCTATCTCTCTCTCTCTAATAAATTAATTAAAAAAAAAAAAAAAAGAATCTGGGTTGCCGCTGTCAGAACAAGTGATGTTGGGTTGGACGACATCTGTCCTTGTGGTATTATCTCCTCAGTATCAAGTCCCCGATCTCTGGTAACAGCACCCTGATTTTCCCGGGACCCCCCTCCTCTATTCCCTGTCCCTGTGAAGCACATGGGGCAAACTCCATGCTTGGCTCCATGGCAGGCCAGGTGCCCTAAGCCAGCTGGTCAACCCCGCTGCCCACAGGGATGGGTTCAGGGATGGGCACGAGCCCCACGGGGACCAATGAGCCGGCCCTTGGTTTCGGAATCCCTGGCAATGCCCTGTTTCCTTTCTGCTGTTCTGGAAGAGTGTGTGTGTGTGTGGGAGGGCCCTGAAGCTCCAAGTGGCCACTAGTGAGAGAGTGAGAGAACTCCGAAGAACCCCGAGGAAGCCCCTGATTTAGCCAGCCGTACCTGAAGCCCATGTAGCCTTGGACATGCTATTTCCCCTGAGCCCACATGGCTCTGTCTGGCGAGCGTCACCCTGTCAGACGGTGTTGGGCCTTGGCCTCAGCCTCGTATCCCCTTGACACTCATCATTGTGATGCTCCACAGCCTAATGGCGCCTCTTGGAGGCCTTTGTTCCCACAGGTGCTTAGCACAAAAAGGGGGAGAATGTTGGGGGCTCCCCTTTCCCTGGAAACAGCCTTAACCAATGAATGACAGAATTTGCTGGAAAAAGACCTGAACTTCCTTGAGTCTTAGGTGGCTGATCCTGAGGACTGTTCCCCTCCGAGTCCTGGACTCCTACAGTGGGGTTGCCCAGAGGGACCACCTGCTCAGTAACTTCCTTCATATTTCTTCTTCCTGTGTCCCATCTCACTTCCTGCTCCCCCTGCCCCCAGGGATCCCGCCTGCCATCATCTCTTAAATAAATTCCCTGCACACATCCCCTTGTCTCAGATCTGCATCTGTGGAAACCAAACTGAAGCACTTCCTAAGATCAGCTTTCTGTCACTCGCAGCCAGAAGCTCTCTGGCTGACACACAGTTCAAGCGTTCTTTGAACACATATGCCTCCTAACTATATTTTTCCAACCTGCTTTTCAGCTGATAGGCAGCACAAGCACTGGCCTACTGGTGTACAAAGCAGAACAGAAAGGATGCTGGGAAAAGAAACGTCCCCAGGCGGCCCTGGGACCACTCAGTGACCCCCCCCCCACCCCTGTTCCCTTTCCTCCTTCTCACTTTAGCCTTTCCCTGAGCTCGTGCATTCTCTGGCTCCGGCCAGCTCCCCGCCCACCCCGGGTGAAGGCCCAGCTCCCTCTCCAGGCTCTCTTTCATCTCTAAGACCTCGCTATTCTGTCTTATCACTGGCAGGATAAGACATTCTAGTCATCTTCCTGTCCCTGACCTTTCTAGGAACAGAACGCATCCAGGGCCTGGGACGTTGCCTCTGGGGATAAAAGCAATGGGAACAGGAAGAGGTCACCATCCATCCATCCACCCATCCACCCAACAAATATTTATTGAGTGCTTGGGCCAGGCATTTTGAATTGAAGACAATAGAAACAATTAGAGCCAGCTTACACAGAAAGGGACTAACTAAAGGGTTCAGGTAGTACCATAGATGTTAACCATAAACAGCATGGGTAAAAGCACCAGAGCCAGGAGAGGACCCACCATCACTGTCGCTACTGCTGCTCCCACCTCAGCTTAGGACTTAGGGGGCTAGGGGTTGGCTGATGGGACACCCCACACACACACACACTACTCCCTAGAAGGCCCAGATACTCCGACCACTGTGCTTGCCCAAAGAGGTAGTCACTTGGCATCCCACAGCTTGTATTTATCTCTAAGTCTTCACCAGGGGAGCCTGGATTGCATACGTCACTCCTGTTTGTTGCAAGGATGTCTAGGAAACATGTTTTTTCACTCTCTCACCTTTATAATACAAGAAGCCATGTTAGAATGGGACCAGGATAGAGTAGGAGAGGCAGGTCTGTCACTCTGGTGCCAGGCTCACAACAATGATAAAGTCAGAAAAGCTCTCTGCTTTCCAAGAGCTCACAGTTGGCAGGGGGAGGCCAACATTCATGAAGTAATTCCAGGAGGGGTAAGCATTACTCAAGGGAAATCTGAGAAATTATGAGAATGTAGACCAGGAAAACTCAACCCATTCCAGCAGGGCCTCCTGAAAGAAGTGTCATTGTACATGACTTGTGAAGAGGTTTAGAGGCTAACCAGGTAAAAGAAGAGGAGGGGGGAACAGCATTTCAGGCATGGGATGATATCATGTGCAAAGGCCCAGTGGCAGGGAGTGTGAGGGTTGCGGGAGGAGTTGGGAGAATGCCAGATCACTGGAGGACAGAGAACAAGGGGAAACAGGGAAAAGGAGGTCAAAGGGTGAGAAGGGAACAGTCCCTGGCCTTGCAGTCCATGTCTCCTAAGGGCAGTGGTGACCCACTAAAGACATATGAGCAGGGCAGTGACATCATAACAACTGATAACATTTATTGAATGCTTTTACAGTGACAGACCTTTTCCTAAGCTCTTAACACGTATCACTTAGCATCTATTTGCTACAGTCCCATAAATCAGGTTCTGTAGAACAAGAGCAAGTTTCTCAGACCCCTGTCTATGCCTCAATTTCCACATATGCACAACGGGGGCGATAACAGAACTTACCACAAAGGGTCATTATGAGGATTATACTGAATGTCTGGCATGTGGGAAACCACGTATATGTTAGCTGTTTCAGTGGTTATTCTCTTCGTCCACATGAAAAAGCTGAAGCCCAGAGAGATTAATCAACTTGCCTGAGGTCACACAGCAGAGAAGCAACAGAATGACGGACAGGGATGGGAGGGCCAGTGAGGGCCGGTGAGGACCGAGAAGCCACGTCTCTATCCGAGGAGCAACGGGAACCACGAGCTGCCCCTCGGGATCCACATGGTCAGCTCTAACTGGGTGGTGCCTGGATCGTGCCAGTTGTTACATCTTTCAAGAGTTTGCCTCTGGAAGTTTCTTTTCTCATTCAACATTATAAAGACCTATTTTGATCTAGATTATTCATTTTTACTGCTCACTGGAATCTCTTTATGGCCGTATGTCACTGTTCGTTTCCCCACTGAGGCCTACCCAGTTGATTCTAGTTTGGGCCTATTATGGGTGAAGCGTCCACACTCATCTTCACTCGTGCTAGAACTTCTGTAGGGTGGACCTGTGGAAGTGGGATGGCTGGCCACAGAGCACAAGAATTTCAATTTGCCAAAGCACTGTTCAGGAGAGTTCCTACTTCTCCACTTCCTCACCAGTAACAACACACCACCATCACAAACGGCACCAATTACATGCCAGAGACTTTCTCAACATTTAACATAAAATAACTCAGGGGAGCCTCCCAAGAAACTTTGAGGTAAAAACAACGATCATTTCCATTTGCTAGACAGAGAAATAGAGGCACAGAGAGGTAGAGTAACTACCCCAAATCACTCAGCTAGGAACGGCAGAGCGTGATATGAAGCCAGAGAGACTGTTAACCACTCTTCTATCATTTGGTACTTTCTGATTTTCAAATTGTTGTCTCTGGCTGTGAAACATCAATACACATTTGAACTTTCATTGTCTACTTTGGCAAGACCTGGAGGATCTTTCCATGCATTTGTTGGCTGGTCAGGTGTCCTCTTTGGAGAAAAATGTCTTTTTTTTTTTAAGCTTTGGCTGCCTCTGATTCTAATCTTCAAAGCAGATGCTCCTGGAGTCCAGAACTCCAGGCAGAGCCTGGCACAGGGTAGGTGCTTGGTAAAATGTACTGGACTAAACTGGCAGAGTTTAGTCCAGTTTAGAGATGTCTCCTCCTAGAAGCCTAGTGGTGATTAATAATACTTCTGCTTATATTATTGGCCCATCATCTGCCTGCTGGACACATGAGCAGTTCCCTGGCCCCAAACTCCTTTTCTCCTCCGTGATCCAACTCCAGTTTATCTCCCTGATCTCCTCTCCTTGTTTCTTGTAAACCCCATGGGCCATTTTCCTGTCCCTTCAGTCAGCGAACATCACTCCCACCTCAGGGCCTTTGCACATGCTATTCCCTCTGCCTGGAACACTCTTTCCAAGGCCATTCCATCCCATCCTTCAGGCCTCAGCTCAAATGCCACCTCCTCAGAGAGGCTTTCCTGACTATCCTGTTTAGAGAAAACAGAGGTAGGAAGAGATTGAACATAATTGCCAATAATTACACAGCTGGAGTATGGGTAAGATTTTTGAATTTTGTTATCTTATTATGTGCCTATATTTTCTTTTTTTTCTGAAATGGTGATGTATTCCCGGCATGTATTTTTTTATTCAAATTTAAATTTAAGAGCCAATCCTGAGAGAGGACAAATGAGTTTCTGAGGTCTATTTTTTCCAGTCCTCCTGGCTCAACACTTTAGCAGGACTGTAATAAGATCCTAGCATTTTGCAACCTCCAGGATTTCCTTACTCCCTGCTCCCGCCCTCCTCCCCTTCCACCTGACCATTGTCTGTCCTTGGCTCTGAATCATAAACATAAAAGTAAAGCTTCAGATCCAAAAGCCCATCTGCTAAACAGCCTCCCTGCTCCTACAGATGTTTCTGATCCGTAAAATGGCGATAATGAAAGCACTTATTTTGCAAGGTAATTATGGTGTTATGGTGCTTAAAAAGCATCTAGCAAAAGGAAAGCTACTACTATTTGGGAAACTACTGTGTGATGAGTTTGGAACCAGACAAACCCTAGCTCAGAGCCTGCTTGTGCTGTTACCTCCGGCGCCCACTTGATCTCTCTGAGCCTCAGTTTCCCCATCTGTGAAATAAAGATTTTAAAAATCCCTACTGGGCCTATTAGAATGCCTTTGGCCAGAAAGAAGAAGCTAATAAAATTCAAAGTGTACCAGCCAGAACAGGTTACCCCGCACCCCTCCCCCTCTTACAGAATCCCTAGTTTAGGTCAACTGCAAGATAGTGAAAGATCCCACAGCCTAATGCTATCATCAAGGAGTTCGGTCCTCTCCACCTCTCTGTTCTGCTGACCCGTTTTGGTTTCACCCTAAGACTGGTCCTCCTCGTGATCACAGGATGACTTGCCAAGGGCTGTCAGGGTCGCAGGCACGTGCTTTCATGTTCAGCTGCAAAAAACATTCCTTTCCAGCCCCTTTGCTGGAGGAATGAGGAAGAACTTTTCCAGGCAGACGTCTCCTCACTTCTCATTGGCCAGATTTGGGTCACATGCCCGTTTTTTAACCAATCTCTGGCAAAAGGATGCAATTCTATGATTGGCTCAAACTAAATGGTCCCAGGCTGGAATGGATGTCAAGGAGTGACCTGTACAGTCCCCCCAAACCTCAAAGTGTGGCAGAGGGAATGAAATGAGATCATGCTTGCAAAGCTTGGCACACACTGGATATTCAATAAACAGCACTTATTACTGTAATTATCAACATTATCATCATCTTTTGGGGACTTTGGCATCAGATAGATTTCAGTTAAAGAGTTTCTCCACTTCTTAGCAGTGTGGCCTTAAAAAAGTTGCTGACCTTCAATTCTACTACGTAAAATGGAGATGAGAAGCGCTCCTATGCCGTGCCATTACTGTGTGCCAAATAGTGCTCAATCTGTGCTAGGGTTTTTGTAGCTATTGTTGTTTGGTTGGGGGGTGGGTGGGGCTTATTTGTTTTTTGCCTTCCCAGTAGCAATTTGGATGACCTTTCCCTTGCAGTAGATGTGGTCCAAGTGAGGGACACTCTTCCTTCTGACTGCAGGAATGGACGCATTACTCTCACCTGAATTCCTGCACGCTCCCGCCCCCAACAAGGCCAATGTGATTGGTTTAGGGAACACATGTGATCCAAAATGTGTCAATGAGGGGCACTTGGGTGGCTCAGTCCCTTAAGTGCCTGCCTTCCGATCTGGTGATGATCCCAGGGTCCTTGGATGGAGCCCGGCCTTGGGCTCCCTGCTTAGTGGAGAGCCTGCTTATCCCTTTTCCTCTGTCACTCCCAGGGCTATACTCTCTTGCGCACTCTCTCTTCCTCGATCTCGCTCGATCCGAAATAAATAAATAAAATCTTTATAAAATGAATGATAGGCAGCTCCAGAATTTTGCTGGTCTTGCCAAGGAAGCAAAGGGTGCTCTCTTTTGTCTCTAGGATTGCTGAGCTAGAACAGAAGCTAGGAGCTGCTGGAGACTCTTGGTCACCTCTTGGAAAAAGCCTGCCTGAGAGTGAAACCAACAGAAGGGGAAGCAGAGGTGGGAGATGAGAGAGGCAGAGGCCTGTTTATACTCTAGAACTCCTGGATCCAACCATGCCTGAATTAGTTATACCACTTCTCCTTTAAACTAGTTTGAGGTTCTGTTACCTGCGATGATGAGTTCAGAGTGCAGCCCAGCCCTGTTAAGTTGGAGAATCAAAGAAGAGGTAGTTCTCTGAGGGTAGCAACATGCCTGCCCAAATCAGCTTGGTATCCTGAGAATTTGTTCAAGCCAATGCATAGAATAGAACTCTAGAAGTAACTAGAGTTAAAAGTGGTGGGTATCCCTCCAGACTTTTTTTTTTATGGTATGCTTTAAGAAACAGACATATGCACACACATAGAGGAATATTTTTACAAAGATGGAATCAAACTGTACATTTGCCACCTCCTCAGAGAGGACTTCCATGATCACCCCATCTAAGTAGCTCCACCTTCATCCTGCTTTCTTGCGTCACGGCATTTTTCATTACCCAAATTGATTTATTTTGTTTACTTGTGTACCGTCTTTCTCTTCTTGCAGAATGTCAGCCCTGTGAGGGCAGGGACTTCGCTTACCATTGCCATGTCCCCAGTGCCTTGAACAGAGTGGCTAAGTATTCAATACCTATTGGTTGAATACATATTCTGTAGTTGGTTCGTTTAGCTGAGCAGTATGATCACAAACATCTTTCCAGCGTAACAGATATGGATCTGCCTCGATCTTTGATTCAAATACATGGAATTCTATTAATTGGTTGGGCCATGTTTGTTTTCCCAAGCCCTGTTGAATAACTGTGAATGAAATAAAAAGCCAAATGGGGGCACCTGGGTGGCTTAGTTGGGTTAAACATCTGACTTCAACCCAGGTCATGATCTCAGGGTCCTGGAGACAAGCTCCGGGTCAAGTCCAGGTTGGACTCTGGCTCCCAGGGGAGTCTGCTTCTCCCTTTCCCTGTGCCCTTCACCCCACTCATCCTCTCTCTGTCTCTCTCTCAAATAAATAAATAAATAAATAAAATCTTCAAAAAGAAAGAAGGGAGGGAGACAGGGAGGAGGGAAGAAGGGAAGGGAGGGTGGAAGGGGAAAGAAAGCAAGCCAACCGCACCAGGGTTGGGTGGGTTAGTACCTCCCCTCCTGCGATACAGAGTAGGGCATGAGGAAAGACAACCCTCCCAGCCTTTAACAGGACCATCCTGATTCACAGAGAGAGGATGTGAGCAGACATGGGTGACTTCACGTTCTAGCAAGAATTTCCCAGGTAGAAACAGTCCTCAAGCACACAAAGGCAAGGACAAACAAATAATTCAGTGATCACCTCAGCACTAGAGGTCAGAGTTGTTTATTAAGCCTTCCACTCACAAATGGAATTAATTTTAAAGAGTTTTTCTAGGGGCGCCTGGGTGGCTCAGTGGGTTAAGCCTCTGCCTTCAGCTCAGGTCATGATCTCAGGGTCCTGGGACCAAGCCCCGCATCAGGGTCCCTGCTCAGCAGGAACCCTGCTTCTCCCTCTCCCACTCCCCTTGCTTGTGTTCCCTCTCTCACTGGGTCTCTCTCTGCCAAATAAATAAATAAAATCTTTAAAAAATAAAAATAAAAAAGTTTTTCTAATTACAAAAGTAGTATGGGATTGCTATTATTTTACAAATTTCAGACAACACAGAAAAGCATGGAAAGTGATGAACAGGCATACTTTTAGAACATAGATTTTTTTTCAATTCATCAACATATATTTAAACATGAAAGTGAATTTGTGCCATTTTTTTATTCAACAGTAATCACTAAAGTTTATTGATAAGTCCTATGATTAACACCATTTTACAGATGAGGAAACCGAAACACAGATATATAACTAAGTTCAAACAGCTGTAGGTGACCACGCTGGGGGTCCAGCTTCAAGGCCTGTGAACCTAACTACTCCATTACATGGTCAAGGATGAGGGCAGGCTTCTTTCAACATCATCACTGGTGATATGAGTCACCCTTTTCCATATCTGCATTTGTTCTTCTGTAGATAAATGGGATTTTTCTAACTTTCCCTTATCGAGAAATAGAAAAGAATTTCCCTTTTGGTTTTCAAATGAGGTGAGAAAACTGTGGGTAGATGTCACTACAATCAGTATTTCTTTCTTTTTCTTTTTTCAAAAGGTTTATTTTTTTTTTCTTTTTTAAAAAATCTTTTTATTTATTTGACAGAGAGAGAGAGAGAAAGATCACAAGTAGGCAGGCAGAGGGGTGAGGAAGCAGGCTCCCTGCTGAGAAGAGAGCCCAATGCAGGGCTCGATCCCAGGACCCTGAGATCATGACCCAAGCCGAAGGCAGAGGCCCAACCAACTGAGCCACCCAGGTGCCCCTAAAAGGTTTATTTATTTTGAGAGAGCGAGAGAGTGTGCGAGCAGGGGGAGGGGCAGAGGGAGAGGGAGAGAGAGACTCTTCAAGCAGGTTCCCTGCTGAGCAAGGAGCCTGACGTGGGCTCCATCTCATGACCCTGAGAACGTGACCCAAGCTGAAATCAAGAGGCTTAACTGGTGAGCTGCCCAGGCACCTCACAACCAGTATTTCTAATAAAAAAGAAGCAATAAAGGGGTTCAGTACCACTTGGAAGCAGTCACCTATTATGAATACATACATTGGTTTGGGGAGGGCTACTTCTATTTGCAAAACATCCATAAAGTGCTTATCATATGCTAGGCACGGTCTAAGCATTTCACGAATATGAGCTCATTTGATCCAAAAAGAATATCCTGAAATACTTACTGAGGCACTGGGGGATAACTTCCCCAAGATGATAAAAGGAGATCATAGGTCTAAGTGCTGGGATTTGAAGCCTGGAAATTCAGCTGCACTGTCTGTATTCTCTTTTTAATTTAATTTAATTTATTTATTTGACAGACAGAGATCACAAGTAGGCAGAGAGACAAGCAGAGACTGAGAGGAAGGGAAGCAGGCTCCCTGCCGAGCAGAGAGCCCGATGCGGGGCTCGATCCCAGGACCCTGAGACCATGACCTGAGCTGAAGGCAGAGGCTTAACCCACTGAGCCACCCAGGCACCCCTGTACTGTCTGGATTCTTAACTCCTATGCTAATGGACCTCTCTGTCTATCCATTGGCTCAGCAGAACCAGCCAGCCCTGGGGTCCTCAAAGCAAGCCTGCCTTCAGCTGGGGACTGAAAGTTCAAGGCAAATTTTTTCCTCCAACAACATCCCGCTCAGAGTTCTTAGGTCCAAAGCCCGCGCAGGCTCTGCTGTGTTTTATGCCCTGAGTCTCACAGGCTGAGATCAAGATGGCAGCCTATCTGCTTCCTCTTCAAGAAGCTCTGGGAAGAATCTGCTTCCAGATTCCCTCAGGCTGTTGGCAGGGTTTGGTTCCCTGAGGTCCCAGTTTCTTCCCTTGCTGTTGGTGGAGGCTCTTCTCCCTGGGACTAGAGCCATCCTACGCTTCCTGTCCTGTGGTTCCTTCCATTTTTTACTTAAGGTGAGTTTCTTGGGGCACCTGGGTGGCTTAGCAGGTTAGAGACTGTGCCTTTGGCTCAGGTCATGATCCCTGTTGTCCTGGGATCGAGCCCCTCATCAAGCCCCGCATCAGGCTCTCTGCTGGGCAGGGAGCCTGCCTCCCCCCTCTGCCAGCCTCTCTGCCTACTTGTGATCTCTGTCAAATAAATAAATAAAATCTTAAAAAAAAAAAAAGGGTGAATATCTTAACTGACCCACAGATTTGTCTTGAGTAATAACGAAAAAGACAGGGAACCCCCTTAGAAACAGGTACTCGGCGGGATTTTTCTTTTGTTTCAGTTTTGGTGGGAATTACTGTGCTGATGCGAAGCACAGCTTTCTAGAAGAGCTCGACCATGTCTCCTGAACCAAGAAAGGGTAGACGTCCCTAAACCACCCACTAACCCTTAACCCATCATCCACCCTGGGGATGTGCAAGGGGAGACTTGAAGATGACTGGGGTGAGAACAGAGGTTAGAGAAGGTTTTCCTAGAGAGGATTTTTTGTGCATCTCTGTGTACAGCACATAAAAGATGCTTAATCCATATTTAATGATTTATGCTGGGCACTATTCTAGGTACTGGAGCTCATGAGAGTTAAATGAGGATGAATAAGGAAGAACGTTTTTAAAAAGAAACAGAATATTTTGCTAAGAGAAAGAAGCCGCGGGGCACCTGGGTGGCTCAGTGGTTTGGGCCGCTGCCTTCGGCTCCGGTCATGATCTCAGGGTCCTGGGATCGAGCCCCGCATCGGGCTCCCTGCTCCGCGGGAAGCCTGCTTCCCTCTCTCTCTCTCTCTCTGCCTGCCTCTCTGCCCACTTGTGATCTCTGTCTTTCAAATAAATAAATAAAATCTTAAAAAAAAAAAGAAAGAAAGAAAGAAAGAAGCCGGACACAAAATGCCATATAGAGGATTCCATTTTTTTTTTTAAAGATTTTATTAATTTATTTGACAGAGAGAAAGATCACAAGTAGGCGGAGAGTCAGGCAGAGAGAGAGGAGGAAGCAGGCTCCCGCTGAGCAAAGAGCCCGATGCGGGGCTCGATACCAGGACACTGAGATCATGACCTGAGCCGAAGGCAGCGGCTTAATCCACTGAGCCACCCAGGCGCTCCTAGAGGATTCCATTTCTATGGAATGTTCAGACAGGCAAGTCTTTAGAGGCAGAAAGTAGATTAGCACTTGCCAAGTGATGGATGAGAGAGAACGACTGCCAACGGACTTGGACTTTCTTGTCGGGGTGGTGGAAATGTTTGAGAATCAGATAACCTTGACAGCCACACAACATAAAAAATATACTAAATGCCATTGAATTGTAGCCTTGTAAATGCTTAAGTTTATGCTATGTGAATTACATCTCAATAACTTTTAAAACATTAAAAAATAGAGGGAGAAACAGCTTATATGATACAGACTGACATGTACAATGAGGTCAAGTGAGTAAAAGGTTGGAAGAGATAATAACTGGTTGGAGCAAGGGGTCAGGGTGGCCTCTCTGAGGGAGTGACAGTGGTGACACATCCTGAATTATGACTGGGAGACAGTTATAAAAATATCTGGAAGAAGGTAGGTGAAGGATCAGTATGTGCAAAGGTCCTGAGGTGGGGACAAGTTTGGCATGTTCGAGGAGCAGATAGGCAAATGGAGCTGGAGTGCAGTGAGTTGGGTGCGGTGGAAAAGGTACAGGAGGGGGTCAGAGACTCCCACAAGGGGCAGGAAGCAGCCCAAACTAGGCCCTGCAGACCACTAAGAGGAGTTTGGCTTTTGTGCTCAGTGAAATGAGGAGCCGTGGAATGGTTTGAGCAGTAGAGCAACTTGATCTGATAAATGCTTCAAAAGGACGGCTTGGACTGCCACATAAAGTAGATAGCAGGCAAGTGAGAATAGAGGCAGAAAACATAAGCAAAGCCCTTTGACACTGTGCCCGAGACTGGAAGCACTCAGGAACTGCCAGTCAGCTCTCATAAATTAGCCTCATGCCAGCTTGTCATATTTATTTAAAAACAAGAAGTCAAGGCCATGGTTATTTGATACTTCTGTCTTTGACACTGCCTCACCTCCTTCTTCTATGAGTCACCAAGCTCTGTCAATTCTTCCTCCCTCTCCCGCCCCTCACCCCTTCACTCCTTTATCCTTCCAACTGTCCCCACTTTGCTACCCGGTGACAGATGGAAACACTTGTTTCCAGGCTGCCCCCGGGCATGCCTTTTTTCCTTCTCCCTTTTAAAAATATCTTCTTTTCTCTCCTATTTTTTTCACACTGTATGTCATTTGCAGAACAAAACTGTTAAAAAATAACAAACAAGCAAAAGGAGAAAAACATACCCATGATCCACAATTCAGAGACAACCATTATCAAAACAACATTTTAATATATATTACTCCTGTTCTTTTTTTATTTTTTGGCTTCAGATTTTATTTGTATCAAGATTACACGGTCACATAAATCGAAGAGTCATATTTGCTAAAAACAGAAATCTTCACTTGGCAACCTATGGTCATTTCCCCCTCCCCAAAGACAACCACTTCAAGCACTTTAGCCGACTTTTTGATGTTTAATTCCATATCTCTCAATAGCATGATTCTATTTCCGCTTCTATTTTTTTTTTTTTCAGTTTTCAAGATAATCTGCTTTCCCACTGTAGGATGTGAGGGTTCTTCTGTCTTCCGCTCCCCACACTTGGTCCCAGCAGATAGGCACACCCTTCCCATCCCCCCATCCTCTCAAGATGGGTGTATGGTAATTTTGGTGAGATCAATATTCACTATTTACATAATTGTGACTATGTAAATGCCATTCACAGCTAAGCTCCACAGTAAACTAGGATGTCCTTTACTTTCCTGCACAGCTTTTTATTTTTCCTTGAGTTAATAATTGTCTTATTCCCTACCTCCCCCCGCAAGCCAACCTAATTTTCTCAGTATTTGTTATCAGTCCAAATCTGAACTTTTTGCCAGGGTCCAAATGTCCTCTCAACACCTTCCAAGGCATCAGAAAGTCTATCCATTTATCTTCTGGAAGAGATCTTTCTGGAGCCTTCAGATCTGCTGGTACCTGGACTGGGACCCTGTGGTTCCCAGCTGTCGTCTGGGATTTCCCTTCATCACTTTCTGGGGATGCCATTTGTTTCTCTCTTGTGCTGGGTTCCCATTTTCTGGGTTATGAGTCTTATTCTTCCTCGTCTGATCCCCCTCTTTTGGTAGCACAGCCTTCTGCAGCTCCCTGAGAAAGGGGGTTGAGAAACAGAAATTTTGTGACTTTCCATGTCCGAAAATGTGTTTATTCTATATGCGCCCTTGATGATTGTTTGGCTGGGTATGGAATTCTAGGTTGGAAATCCTTTTCCTTCAGAATTTTGAAAGTATTACTCCAACATTTTCTTGCCTCCAAGTTTTGGTCAAGAAGTTCAAAATTGTTCCCCTCTCAATTCTTTACATGTGACTTATTTCCCCCTCCCCTTCTGGAATTTTGTTCTTGGTATTTTGAAACTTCATAATGATGTCCTTGCTATGCATTTATTTTTATCCAACATGCTGGGCCCTGGGTAAACTCTTTTGGTCCGAAAACTCATGTCCTTTAGTTCTGAAGAATTTTTGTGAGTTATTTTATCCAAAATTTCTCCTCTTCTGTTTCTCTTCTTTCTTGATAAAATGCCTGTTTTGCAGCTGTGAGATTTTTTTTAGGCTGGTCCCCTAAACATCTTATCCTTTCTCTCCTATTTTCTATCTTTATCTTTTTGTCCTACTTTCTGAGACAAACCCTCAAATTTATCTTCCAACCCTTATATTAAATTTTTAAAATTTCTACTGTCATGCTTTTAATTCCTAAGAGCCCCTCCTTGTTTTCAAAATATTTCTTTTTTTTTTTTTAATTTTATTTATTTATTTGACAGAGAGAGATCACAGTAGACAGAGAGGCAGGCAGAGAGAGAGAGGGAAGCAGGCTCCCTGCCGAAAAGGGAGCCCGATGCGGGACCCGATCTCAGGACCCTGAGATCATGACCTGAGCCGAAGGCAGCGGCTTAACCCACTGAGCCACCCAGGTGCCCCAAAATATTTCTTTTTTATAGCATCTTGTTCTTCCTTCAGGGTTGTGCTCTGAAAAATTGTTTGTTTGTTTCCTTCTTGCATTCTTTCTGTTTCCTCCAGTTACTTTTCTCTATTTGTTTTTGTTTAAAAATTTCACATAAGAGGATATCCTCAGGTGCCTGATATTTCATGTTTAAGTTCAGGGAACAAAGAAGCTGATTATCGGGTATGTTGCAAAGGGGGCTGTTGACTTTGAGCTAAGACTGTGATTTTTTTTAGGGATCCCTGATGTTTTTAGGTGATTCTTCTGAGTCTGGTCAGATTTGCTGGAGAAGACTGTCCAGTTTCCTGCCTGTAACTGAATGAGTGCCTGGCTGGCCTGGTTCTAGAGCCATGTGGGTAGGGACACTATATCCAATTGGCCTGGCTCCTCTGGAGGTGAGTGATGGGGTCAGCCCTGCAGGTGTACGGAAAGCCTAGAATAGGGTATTCCCAGCATATAGGCCAGAAAATGGCCCACAAAGATATATCCATGTCAGATCCCTGGGACCTGGGAATGCTCTCTATCTTTGCAACTAAATTAAGGCTCTTGAGATGAGGAGATAATCCTGGGTAATCCAGGATAATCCAGATAATCCTGGATTATCCAGGATTATCTCCTCACAGGAGAAAGGCAGAGGGAGATCAGAGACGTGGAGGAGAAGACAATGAGAAGATGGAGCAGGAGAGAGGACCACAAGCCAAGGAATGCCAGCAGCCACCAAAAACTGGAAGGGACAGGGAATGGATTCTCTTCTAGAGCCTCTGGAAGGCCATAGCTTTGTGGACACTTTGATTTCAGACATCCAGGACTGTGACCAAATATGTTTCTGTTTTGACACCCCCCCCCAGCTTGTGGTAATTCCTTAGAGTGGCCCCAGGAAGCTGCCGTAGTTACTAGGGTCCAGGGTATACCCCACTTTCAATGGAGTACTGCTGCCCTAAAGCATGCTGGGGTCCATAAGCCCAAACACACTCCCGTTCTATTGTCTCCAGAGACGAGACCTCCACCTACTCTCACCCGAGTAGGTGCCCAGTGGCTTAGAATTGGGTGGGGGCTGAGAGCTTATAACAATCTTCTTCTTTTTAGCCTATTTCCTTTATTTCACACCCTCCTCTCCTCCACCCGCCTCCCACTCTCATTTTGATTTTACTTTCAAAGGCCCCTGGTGTCGCTGATTCCTGAGCAACAGGAAAATTCCAGAAGAGGATTTTCCAAGGCCGGAGTATAAATCAGGCTGTCCTGTGGCTTTCCTCTCCTCACCTGCCTGAGGATGGGATTTTCTCAGTTCTGTTGAGCCATTTAAACCCACCTGCTTTCTCTTCCCCCAAATGTTCTCACTGTTGTCTCCTTTCGTGTTCTCTAGTCCTTGAGGGCTTATGGGTTTAAAAAACGAATCCTGTCATTGCCAACCTAGTGGGGCCTAGAAGGATAATGGAGGAGAAGCACATCTAGTCAGCCCTCTTTTCCCAAGCCTGTGTGGGCTCGTCTTAAAATGGTACTCTCTGCCTCTGCGGAAATCCCACTTCCTCCTTCCCCAGGGCTCCGGTTCTGACTCAGCTCTCCATGCCCCACACCAGGAATGGCACATGCACACACACAGGAAGCATGGGAATGTTTTTTATGGATGGTCTTCAGCAGTGGTTACCAAGTGTGTTTATCATAAGCAATTGTGGAGGGGAGTGTCCTAGTTTGCTTTGCCCAGACATGGATGTGGAGAAGTCAGGCACCCAAGAAAGAAAAGTCAATATAGGTGTGTCGCCTGTCAGTAGATCTTAATTAAAATGATATATTAATATAATACATGTATAATATATATATTTATATAACATATAGAAAATCTATAATATATATTATCATACATATAAAATCTGTGTGGAGGAGTGCCTGGGTGGCTCGGTGGGTTAAAGCCTCTGCCTTTGGCTCAGGTCATGATCCCAGAGTCCTGGGATAGAGCCCCACATCGGGCTCTCTGCTTCCTCCTCTCTCTCTGCCTGCCTCTCTGCCTACTTGTGGTCTCTGTCAAATAAATAAATAAAAATATTTTTAAAAAATATTTTTTTTTTACTTTAAAAAAAAAAAAAGTGAAGAAGGGCACCTGGGTGGCTCAGTGGGTTAAGTCTCTGCCTTCAGCTCAAGTCATGATCTCAGGGTCCTGGGATCCATTCCCATGTCTGGGTCTCTGCTCAGCAGGGAGCCTGCTTCCCACCACCACCACCCCCCGCCTGCCCCTGTGCCTACTTGTGATCTCTGCCTATCAAATAAATTAAAAAAAATCTTTAAAAATAAAATAAAATAAAATCTGTGTAGAGAGCATAAAATTCTTTTAAAATATTATTTATATTTTATATTTAAATTCAATTTAGTTAACAGATAGTGTATTATTAGTTTCAAGGGTAGAATTTAGTGATTCATCAGTGAGCATGAGAATTCTTGAATTCATAGATTTCGGAGTCCTGGCATCTGTATAGTATCGACTTGTTCAGAGTTTCATTTATAAACTATATTTTCAGAGTACCTGTTTTGGTTAAAATATAATTAGGAAGAAACATTTTTGGCATTTTCTATTATGCAAAATGTTAATGCTTATGTTTATCAAAGGTATTCCTTCATTTCCTATGCATTCTGTCTTCTATAGTCTAAAAAACAAAAATGGATAAAGAGTTTAAAGAATTGAAGTTGTAAGTTGTTATACAGACATCAATATTTATACTCTAATAACAAAAAAATTTAACTTTTCCATTTCTCCCTGTATCTTTAAAAAAATTCATAAATTAGATGATGGAATAAATCTATGTGAAGTCATGGGGCACCTGGGTGGCTCAGTCAGTTAAGTGTCTGCTTTCAGCTCAGGTCATGATCTCAGGGTCCTGGGATCGAGCCCCAAATCAGGTTCCCTGCTTGAAGGGAAGTCTGCTTCTCTGTCTTCCCCCCACCCTTCATGCTCTCTCTCTCAAATAAATAAATAAAATCTTTAAAAGAAAAATCTCTGTGAAGTCATAAAAGCAGAAAAATGGTAGTTTATATCACCTGGCCAAAATATAACAAAATTGGAAAGGGATACAAAATTTACATAAACAAGAAGTAGGAAATTCTAAAACACTCGTTAAGTAAATCTTGTCTCAAAACAGAAACTATGGGGTGCCCGGCTGGCTTGGTCAGTAGAGCATACAACCCTTAATTCTGGGTTTCATAAATCATAATTAATTCATGATTTCAAGCCCCACGAGATTACTTTAAAAAAAAAAAACAGAAAGGAAAGAAAAAGAAAAGAAAGGAGAAAGAAACAATAATCACAACATCATGGGTCAAAACTCATGAGATATCCTCAAAGCAGATTTTCAAAACAAAGTCATACTCCTGGATGTTTGTGTCAGCCATATATGTTGGTATGTTGTCAAGCAGGTCACCCCTGGTTAAGCTTGAGCTCAACCCCACTGGGGAGCTGTGTTTAGAACACACACTTCAGGGGCGCCTGGGTGGCTCAGTGGGTTAAAGCCTCTGCCTTGGGCTCAGGTCATGATCCCAGGGTCCTGGGATCGAGCCCTACATCGGGCTCTCTGCTCGGCAGGGAGCCTGCTTCCTCCTCTCTCTGCCTGCCTCTCTGCCTATTTGTGATCTCTGTCTGTCAAATAAATAAAATCTTTACCAAAAGAAGAAGAAGAACACACACTTCAGACTGGCCCCACCCACTGCGTGAGGAAGTGGGGGCATTTATCCTCCACTTGCACCAGTCATTCGTTGAGAGCCTGTCCGCAAGCATTTACTCTCCAGCACAGCTGATTTGTGCTGTGTTGAGAGGAAGCCCATAGGCAGCAGTAGAACCCTCCACGAGGTTATGAGCAGTCACCAGCAGAGTGTATTATGGGAGAGATCCAAAAAGAAACTCTGTTTCTGGAGTGCCTGGGTGGCTCAGTGGGTTAAAGCCTCTGCCTTCGGCTCAGGTCATGATCCCAGTGTACTGGGATCGAGCCCCACATCGGGCTCTCTGCTCAGCGGGGAGCCTACTTCCTCCTCTCTCTCTCTGCCTGCCTCTCTGCCTGCTTGTGATCTCTGTCTGTCAAATAAATAAATAAAATCTTTAAAAAAAAAAAAAAAAGAAAGAAAGAAAGAAACTCTGTTTCCCAAGCCCCACACCTGAGACCCAGGGGATCCGTGATAGGCCTGGAATCTGTATTTTTTTTTCCTCTCAGAAATTCTCTTGGAAGTGTCTGTTGCACCTGATTCCACTGAATTCTACAAGCCCAACCTTTTCATTTCTGCCTAGTAATTCTAGTACCTGTTACCTGCTATGTGGCCAGGGCCAGATTAAAATATTAAAGTTCATAGGCATTGAAAAACTACCCCCCAACTCATACATAAATCCACGTGAAACAATACTAAACAGTGAATATAAAGGAAAGATCAACGCAGGTTTTCTTTTTCCATGGTGTGTTAAGCAGAAAAATGGCCTCCCAGGGGCGCCTGGGTGGCTCAGTGGGTCTAGGGTCCTGGGATCACGGTCTAAGGGTCCTGGGATCGAGCCCCGCATCGGGTTCTCTGCTCAGCGGGGAGCCTGCTGCCTCCTCTCTCTCTCTCTCTCTCTCTCTCTGCTTGTCTCTCTGCCTACATCAAGACATCAAGTTTCTACATCTGTAAACCTGGGCCAATCAGAGTACCTGCTGGGGTTGTTTTATTTTATTTTTTTAAAACATTTTATTTATTTATTTGACAGAGATCACAAGTAGGCAGAGAGGCAGGCAGAGAGAGAGGAGGAAGCAGGCTCTCCACGGAGCAGACAGCCCCATGCGGGTCTTGATCCCAGGACCCTGGGATCATGACCCGAGCCGATGGCAGAGGCTTAAACCCACTGAGCCACCCAGACGCCCCCCTGCTGGTGTCATTATACAGATTAAATAAGACACTGAGCATAAAGGGCTTGGAGCAATGCCTGGTACAGAGTGAGGGTTCAAGAAATCTTAGGGGGCACCTAGATGTCACAGTCGGCTAAGCATCCAACTCTTGGTTTGGGTTCAGGTCATGACCTCAGGGTCATAAGATTGAGCCCAGCATCATGCTCCACACTCAGCACAGAGTCTGTTTGTTGCTCTCCCTCCCCCTCTCCTCCCATGCCCCTCGTGCTCATACCCACACTTTCTCTCTAAAACAAATAAATAAAATCTTAAAAAAAACAAAAAAAAGAAATGTTAGAAAAGGTAAGGAATGGAAGAAATGCAGAAGAGAGAGACAGTCACCCTGCTTCCAGGGGGCTTAGATTTGATAGAGGAAACAGAATGATAAACTCAGGAAGAAAAAAAAAAAAAGAAGGAAGGAAAAAAGCTGACTGTGATAAGTGTCTCAGAAACACTTATGCTGGGGCGCCTGGGTGGCTCAGTGGGTTAAAGCCTCAGTCTTCAGCTCAGGTCATGATCTCAGGGTCCTGGGATTGAGCCCCGCACCCAGCTCTCTGCTCAGCAGGGAATCTGCTTCCCTGTCTCTGCCTCTCTGCCTACTTGTGATCTCTGTCTGTCAAATAAATAAATAAAATCTTGAAAGAAAGAAAGAAAGACAGACTTATGTTTAAGACTACATACCTGGGTCATCAGCCCCCCAGTGGAGCAGCCTGCCATCTGCTATTGAATGGCTTGTGAACTAGGAGTAGTTTCCATGTTTTCAAACGGTTGAAAACTAGTATTATGAAAATGACAAGAAACTCAAATCTCAATATCCATAAAGTTTTATTGGAACAAAGCCACTCTTATTTAAATCACCTATGGTTGCTTTCCCATTGCAATGGCAGAGTTGAGTTGTTGCAACAGAGATCGGAATGCCCACAAAACCCTAAATATCTACCATCTGGCTCTTAACAGAAAAAGTTTGCTAACCCTTGCTTTAAGCTGAATGGTCAGGGAGGTCCACCCTGAGGAGGTAACATTTAAGTTGAGAACAACATGGCAAGAAAGAGGAAGGTTGGGGGTAGAAGGGCAGAAAGAACAGAGAACTGAGGTAAGAGCTTTACTCTAATCCTGTATCAGCCTTCCAAAGAGGGGCTCTGCCAAAAACTATGATGGGACGCTGAGGTTCTGAAGGTGCAGTGGTGCCCCAGGGTCACAGAGCCATGGATCTTGACTTGGGATAGGGAACCGGGACTGCGTGCCCTATTCCAGCCTCTTTTTGGCCTGGGACAGCACAGGAGCCTAGGAACTGCAAGGGGAGTGGCTTTATTTGCCTTCCTGGGGGTAATGACCGGGGATTTCTGATTTGTTCCCAGGAATAGGTGAGAAAGGCCTGGGATTTGCCTAAGGGCAGGTGTTCTACAGACTCCTGCTTGGCAGCAAGCCCATGACCACAGGATCTTCGGCAAGGGCACAAGGTGGAATGCCACGTAGAATGGGGCAGCCCTCAGAGAATTCAGGAAGCAGCTTTCATCCTGAGTAGCCCACAGTTGGCAGCTTGATAGAAAAGTCCTACCCCCAGCTCCCAGGGGTTTGACTCCGGCCAGGCTGGAAGGAGACTGACTCAGAGGGTACCCCACTCTCAATCTTCTACGAGCCGGTTCATTTCTGACAGGCTCTGCGATAAAGGAGAGAAGCAGGCTGTTGGCCCCATTTTAGAACCAGAGAAACTGAGGGCATGGAGAGCAACAGGGGGTAATTGGTAAAAGCAAAACTCTGTGCCTGCATTCCAGACTCAGTATTTCCCAGTGTGTGATTACAGGCAAGTGGCTTCTCTGTTCTTGGGTTTATAGATAAGATAGTATCTGCACCCCCCCCCCCCAAAAAAAAGAAGAAGAAGAAGAAGAAGAAGTAAAGACTTAAGGAAACAAAAGCTCAGCACCACACCTACAGGAAGAACTCAGTAAATGTTGGCTGATCCTAAGCACATTCTCTGTTGGCTTTGACAACAGCCCTAAGAGATTCTAGAGCGGCACAGGATTCTGGGTAGGAGCCAGACAAATCTCTTCTCCACCCAGTTCTTCAGGGCCAAAACCTTGAAATCATTCTTGACTCCTCTCCTTCCTTTACACACCACAGTCCCTTAGCAAATCCTGCCTTTAATCACTCCTGTCATCTCCATGATATCACTTTAACCCAAACTGCCATCAGCTCTCACCCAGATTAGTGCAGAAGCCTCCTCGCTGGTCAGGGGGCTGCCAACCGCCCAACTCTCTGTAAGCGAGCAAAGGGGTCCTGATTAGAAAAAATCAGGTCAAAGCACTCTTCTAAAAACCCTTGCGTTTTCTAACACATCTAGAGTTAACTCTCTCCTTTATTTATTCAATGATCACTTATTATTGAGTACCTACTACTATGTGCTAGGTGCTGCTCTAGGCACTGGAGATAAAACAGAACAAAACAGACAAAAACCTCCGCACTCAGGAAGTTTACATCCTCCTGGATGGAGGACAGTAAGCAAATGTAGAAGTAAAACATATCAAATGGTAGGTGTCACGGAGAAAAATAACTCAGGGAAGGCTTTGGATTTTATTACTGTTACTTTTTTTTAATTTAAAGATTTTTATTTAGGATGCCTAGGTGGCTCAGCAGGTTAAGCTTCTGCCTTTGGCTCAGGTCTTAATCTCAGGGTCCTCGGATCGAGCCCCACCTTGGGCTCTCTCCTCAGCAGGGAGCTTCTCCCTCTCTCTTTCCCCCCCTCTCTCTGCCTGCCTCTCTGCCTACTTGTGATCTCTCTCTGTCAAATAAATAAAATATTTTTTAAAAATAAAGATTTTTATTTATTCATTTGAGAGAGAGAGGATGAGCTAGGAGAAGGGCAGAGGGAGAGGGAGAAGCAGACTCCCCACTGAGCAGGGACCCTGAAGCAGGACTCCAGCTGAGGACCCCAGGTTCATGAGCTGAGTCCAAGGCAGACACTTAACCAATTGAGTCAGCCAGGTACCCCAGGTTTTAGATTTTAAACAGGGTGGTTGGCGAAGTCGTTATGAACAAGGTAAAGGTTAAATAAAAAGCCCCAAAGTGGGAAAAGTTGAGCTCCAAGGGGCAATTCAAAAGTGGAATGTTCTAGACAAAGGCCCAAGCAGTAAGTACAGTGGTGGAAGTGTTCCTGGTGTGTTTCAGACACACAGGGGAAGCCACTGTGACCACAATGAAAAATGTGCAGGAGGGGGAAAGTGGACTGACCTCAGAGGAGTAAAGGGGCAGGTTATTGAGTCCTGTGGATTCTCCAAGTCTTTTTTTCTTTGATTGAGATTGGAAGCCAGTGGGGGTTTTATTTATTTATTTTTATTGTTATTATTAGTGTTAAAGGTTTCATTTATTTCAGAGATCATGAGAGGAGAAGATGGGAGGGGCAGAAGCTGACTCCCTGCTGAGTCAGGAGCCCCTCAACCAAGCAGGGCTCGATTCCAGGACCCTGGGATCATGAACTGAGCTGAAGGCAGACGTTTAACCTGCTTAACCACTGAGCCATCCAGGTGCCCCATCAGTGGAGGTTTTAAGTAGGGGAATGACTAGGGGTTTAAAGGATCACTGTGCTGGCTGTGTGGCTGGCTCAGTCAGAAGAGCATAAGACTCTTTCTTGATTTCAGGGTCTTGAGTTCAAGCCCCATGTTGGGTGTAGAGATTACTCAAGTGATTAAAGAAAAAAAATTTTTTCAAGGCTCACTGGGGTCCTCTGTGTGAAAGACCACAGGGAATAGCCACAGAGCCAGTGAGACCTATGACAGCTGTTACGGGGTATGATGGCTTGGACCAGGAAGGAGGTAGCAACAGCAGAGGTGGTGTCATACCCAAAAGCCTTACACAAGGGTAGGAGTCCTCCTGATGGGGTCTCTGTTGCCCCATAAGCCTTGTTCCTTCCTGTAACCCCAACCCCAGAGACCACAGATAGGCACACAGAGGTGTCTAATCGGTATTTGTTGTTTTATTTATGAAATTAACAAATGATCCAGGCCTAGGTTATCATCCCCTATTTTATTTTATTATCTTTTAAAGATTTATTTTAGAGAGAGTGGGAAGGGCAGAGGGAGAGAGAGAGAAACAGAGGGAGAGAAGGAGATGCCCAGCTAAACTCAGAGGCGAGCGGGGGGCCTCGATCCCAGGATCCTGAGATTATGACCTGAGCAGAAATCAAGTCTGAGGCTTAACCCATGAGCCACCCAGGTACCGCTCATCCTCCTCTATTTTAATGATAGGCATATAATTAGAATTCAGTAAATGTTTACAAATAGAATACTGCACAATTCTGCAAGGCCAGGTGGCTAGTCCTCTTTACAGCGAGGAAAACTGGGGCTCAGACTGGGGAAGTGTCCCCTGGGGATCCTTCTGCACAGCCTTGGCCAGAAGCTTCCGTCCCAACTTTCGGTGTCAAGTCTTGGATACTGGGTGGAGAGCACCTGCTCTCAAAGTGAGTCACAATGACCTCACAGGAGTTGCTCTCAAAGCTTCTCCGCCCCAGAATGAAGAAAAACCGAAACTTCATGGGGCCAGGAGGTCACAAGGCGCAAACCGATCTGATGTCCTAAAAGTGCCCTGGCCAGGTCCTCCCACCTTCAGGCCACAGAGACGAAGGGACAGAAGGGCCGCCCTCTCACGGCTGAGGCCCCGCCCCCCCCCGCTTGTCCGTCCGCCCGCGCCTCCAGCGGAAGCCGGAAGCAAAAGCAGTCCCTGCTAGCCCCCGGCTCCGAACTCGGTGGTCTTGGAGGCTCCGCAGGATGGGGGAGAAGATGGCGGAAGAGGAGTGAGTGGGCTTTTCCCGGGCGGCGGAGGCGGCAGGGCTGGGCCCCGGCGGGTGACAGCGAGTGCCTCAGGCCGCCCTCTGGCCCTGAAAGGCGGAGCTCCTTGTGCCGGTTGGCCAGGACTGACCATGCCTGTGCCAGCGAGGAGGGCGGGAGGGACGGGCTTGGGCCCAACCCGGCCCTGCAGCCTCCTTGAGGTCGGATCGTCGTGTAGGGTATCGGCAGCCCAGGGCAGGCCTCAGAAGCCGTCTGGCCGAACCCGAAAGCCAAATTCCACTTTCCGAGTTTTCGGTCTTCTGATAAATCAGGGAGAGCTCCGCCTCCTCCTCCAGGAAGTCCCCCACCCACTACTTAGCCAGTGGCCTCTTCCACGGTAACGGTGGTTTTTCGCATCTGTCTCCTCCACCGAATCTCATTCATTCGTTAACGGTTGGCCATTTACTCTATTCCAGGCCCTGGGCACATAGTAGTGAAGGAGGCCGACCAGGAACCGCCCTCAGGTAGTTTCCATTCTAGTGGGGATAGACCCTAAGCAAGCAAGAGGATTTCAGAGTGCTAAAAGAAAAAGGAAGTGTCAGGATGATGAGAAGGAGGGATAGGAGAGGGAACACGCAAATGCAAAAGGCTAGAAGCAAGAAAGACCTTAGTCCCTTTGAGGGACAGAAAGCAAGGCAGGATGGCTGGAGTAGGAAGAGCTAAGGGGCTAACTACACGGGATGAGATAGAGATGGGGGGCGAGGTGGGGGTCCTGTGTCCTCCCGGTACTTATCGGGAAGGACGCCACTCTTTAGTCCCTCCCCATCAGCTGGGCACAACCCATTGCATGTTATAGACGCCCCATCTGTGCAAAAGGGTTTGTGGTTGAAATCCGATTCCCTCCCCTAACATCTTTTCAGATATATCTCTTGGCTGGCTGGGTGGTCATTTCATTTCGTCTTTATTCAGCAAATGCGCTATTGTGGACACCAAACCTGGGCCTCCGCCACACAAAGCAAAAGAGATGGTATGGCCCAGTGATTTCAACCTGGGGCTCAAACTTGGTTAGCTGAGACCACGGCCAGGTTATGCAACCTCTCTGAGCTTCAGTTATTCGTGGGTAAAAAAGGGAAAGGAACAGTCCCCACCTCAGGCCTGGTATGCCTATTAAGTGAGAGGTTGTGTGTTATGTAGTCCCTGATGGGAAGCATTTACTCCATAAACATGAGCTATTATAATCACAGTTGCGGTGATTATTATGTGAACGTTGCGCTAGTTTACAGTCCCATCCCAGAGTGAGGAGAGAGCGCTGTGTAGAACGGAAGAAGTGGGGTGGGTGCAGTATTCCAGAGAAGGTTACATTTGAGCCTTTAGAAATCTGAGAAGGATTTTGTCAAGTGGGATGGGGTGTTCTAGCCAGATCAAGAGTTGGGTAAATTGGGTGACTTCTTCAGCTTGCTGCTATAATTCAAGGAAAAGAATGTAAACAGGAGAAATAAAGGCGCCAAGTAAATAACGTCGGATCTTGGAATGGGATGAGACTTCAGTTTGTCTCCATTTAAATCCTCCCATTAAATGCCAGAGAGCAGGCGGCATTTGGTTTCTACGCTGGCCCTGATTTGCCCTTGTTCCTGTCCTCTAAGTGGCTGTGTTTGGAGCACCTGAAGGCACTGGTACTCTCTGCTGTGGCAGACAGGAATTTTCTGAATCAGTTTCTGTCTGAGACCTGCCTGGTGGTTGTTAAGACGTGAATCCCAGCATCCTCTGTGCCAGGTTCTCCTTTGTGTATGTGTGTTGATACTCAGGGCCCTTTTCCCTTTGTCTAATCCTGCTGCTTTTTATGTCCAACAGGTTCCCTAACACAACTCATGAAGGTTTCAATGTCACCCTCCACACTACCCTGGTTGTCACCACGAAACTGGTGCTCCCGACCCCTGCCAAGCCCATTCTCCCTGTGCAAACAGGGGAGCAGGCTCAGCAGGAGGAACAGTCGAGCGGCATGACCATCTTCTTCAGCCTTCTCGTCCTAGGTGAATGTGGACACCCCCTCATCTGCCATATTGAGTGTCTGTGTGTGCTGTCACTAAGGTCAACCCTGTCTGAGCCACCATTTACTTGATTTCAGGTCTTTCTTCCATTTGGTTTGACATCAAACACTGAGGGACAATGATTAATTCATAACACAACAGGGTACTCCTCTTTCTTCATAAAGTCATCGAGCCTAGTAATTTTGAAGAGCTCTTTATAGAATATCTTAGATGTCTTTTGGAAGAAAGAAGGGGTTTTTGACCTAGAAGGAACCTTGACCATCTTCTTATTTAGTGGATTTCAAACCCCGCTCACCAATGTGTGTGTGTGGGTAGTGCTGGGAGCAGGAGGTGGGCTAAGTCAAATGGGAGGGCATCTGACTTTCTGACCAGAGCAGCCTTTTGTCTCCCATTAGGCTTCTGTGTAAATTTTACTTAATTAAAGGTTTTGTTGCCACGTGAAAGATCAAACATCCTTTCTCTTACCCTCTGGCTCCCATTAACTGTGGTTAGGACTTCTGCCATATCTGCGTACCACCTATGTCATTGTTTACTTAATACCATTTTTTCTTTGAACAGATGTACTCTCAAAAGTCTTGTTTTGTTCAACCTTCTCCAGTAATGAGTGAAAAAATTTAGGCCCAGAGAGATTAAGCAATTGATATGCCTGGTTTTGGGGAGACTAGAGATTAATATTTGGATTGCCAGACCTTAGTCGAGAAGTTTAGGTAAAAGGCAATAACTTAGATGCCTCCCAGAGACTGTAGACAAGTGTTTTAGACCAAAAACACTGAGCAATTGAAACTGCACAACCACTTTCTACTAGCTGACAAAGGAAGAAATAAAGCTTCAAATTTGACCCAAATCCAAACTCTTCTTGGAAGAGTAGAGTTGGCATATTTACATTTTCTGTTCTTCTTTTCAGGATACTGAGCCATATTTCTGATTAGATTAGGTCTTTTCAGAGGAATGGGAAGTACAACCTGATTGAAAGGTACAGAGCATTTCGCTGATGTCATTGAGGACTTCTTTGAAGAAAACTAGAACTTCTTTCACATTTACATTTGGATTCTATTAATAGTCAAATAATTTTAATAATCTAATCAATCTAATCATTTGATTTAAAATCCCAGGGCTCAGCCTAATCTCTCAAAAAAACTTTTAAATTGGGAGACCTAGGTGGCTCAGTTGCTTGAACATCCGATCGTTGGTCTCAGGTCTTGAGCCCATGGTTGTGAGTTTGAGCCCCCTGCTGGGCTCCACGCCGGTCAAGGAGCCTACTTAAAAACAAAACAAAACAAAAAAACCCTGCACAACTTTTTAAAACGAATACTGAAAAATACAAACAAGTGTACAGTGTCCCACATGGACCTGATACGCTGGAGTAATTGTGTACCTTGTAAATGTAGTTGAATTCTGCTTCTAGGGGATTACTTCAACAATCAAGTACTCTTTTTGTTTTTCCTTTTTTCTCGTGATATTAGTTGAATTTAAAGAAAAGCCGTACTCTTCTTGATCAAGAAGTCTTTAGTACCTGAATCCTTAATCCAGAAGGACCAGTATTATTAGCTTCTTTACTTTATTGTCAGTTTGATAAGGTCAGCAGCATACAAGGCAGGCCTGGAAGAAAACTTTAGTTTTGTAGTTACTTTGTTTCCTGGGAAGATAATAAGGGTAAGTCAGATTTTCAGAGTAATTTTCAGGGTGTGGAGCACTGAAGGTTAGTTTGTGCCAGAAACCACAAAACAGGCTGTTAGAATGCTTTTTGGTCCTGGCAAAACCCTGTGCAGTGGTAACACATGTGGGGGCCGGAAGGGTCTGAACTGTTATTTATTAGGGCAAAAATTTTACTTGGATCATCTTTTCAAGCAGATCATGAGCCTAGACTCCAGAGTCACTCTCGTGTTGGGGGTTTTGTTTTTACCTCATCAGGCTGTGGGCAGGCTATGAATTGGTATCTCAACGTTTTATGCGTAGGTCAGCATGCATGAGCAGAATGGAATGCTTTCTTTTTCAAGAGATTTGGAGGCATTTTTACTCTTTTCTTGTATATTATCAACAGAGTATTATATGTCTTACATATTAGTTGTCTGAACAATATACATCTGATAAAGTAAAAAAAGAATTGCAGTTGATAGTGCTAACTCACTAAATACATGAACTACAGTGAATTGAGGGAAATACTAGTACCTAGCTTATTCTAGACTTCAGGAACTCCTAACCTGGAACACATGTAACCACTTTTGTTTACTATTTTATTTCTTTTTTAAGATTTTTTTTTTACTGGGGTGCCTGGGTGGCTCAGTTGTTAAGTGTCTGCCTTCGGCTCAGGTCATGATCTCAGGGTCCTGGAGCCTCACGTTGGGCTCCCTGTTAAGCGGCGAGCCTGCTTCTCCCTCTCCCTCTGCCTGCCCCTCCCCCAGTTTTTTTCTCTGTCTGCTTATTATTTGAGACAGAGAGCACAGCGCAGGGAAGGGTAGAGGAAGAGGGACAAGCAGACTCCACTGATCAAGAAGCCCAACGCAGGGCTCGATCCCAGGACCCTGAGATGACCTGAGCTGAAGGCAGAGGCTTAACCCACTGAGCAGCTCAGGTGCCCCAGATGCTGCTTTTGTTTACTATTTTAGTCAAGTCAAATGAAAGTATGACTTTTATGTCCTACAAGCTTGACAAAGGATTATAGTGTATTCCCGTTTTTGAGGAGGGATGCCAAAACACCAGTTACTTTTGACTTTAAAAGCTTGAAATCAGTTGATTTAACCCTTGATGTTCTTGGACTCTGCAGAAACAATGGTGAGTCATTTTTATTGACTTACATTAGAGTTAACAATTAGCATCATTTGACACATTTTATGGGCCTTTAAATTTAATGGAGTTATTAAAATTGATGTGCCTATGTTTTAATATAGTTTCCATAATTATTACTTTGGGCATGAACATTTAAAAGCATATTAACTTGTAGTATACCTGTCCTCCACACCACACAGAAGTTTTTGTCCTTTGTTATTTTTTTCCCGAATATTTCTGAAAGCATGGATGTGTATATACATGTATACGTTCATAAGCACATTCGTAGATACAGGCACATCTAGTTTGTATTTTGTTTGTTTTAATATAAATAAGTTCCTATAACTTGCTTTTTCATCTCAGAATGTCTTAAGAGGTCTTTTTACGTTACTACTCTTTTTTATATCTACTTCATCTTTTTTTCTTTTAAAGAAGGTGTATGTGTTAAAAGAAACATAAAATATATCCCATTTTAACCATTTTGCAGTGTACAATTCAGTGGCATTTAGTACACGCAAGAGTGTTGTGCAACCATCACCATTATCTAGTTCCAGAATGTTCTCATCACCCCAAAGGGAGACCCAGTACCCTTTAAAAGCTGTCACTCCCCATCCCCTACCCCCACTCTCTAGTAAACACTATTTTGCTTTTTATTCCTAGGAATGTGCCTAATTCCATTTCAAGCAAATAGAATCATACAATATGTGACCTTCTACGCCTGGCTTCTTTCACTTAGCATTGTATCTTCAAGGTTCATCTGTGTTGTAGCGTGTGTTAGGAGTGTGTTCATTATTACAGGTGAATAATCTCATGGAGATACACCACATTATATTTATCTGTTCATCGATTGTTGGACATTTGGCTTGTTTCCATGTTTTGGCTATTGTGAATAGTGCTGCTGTCGACATTTGTGTACAGGTTTTCGTGTAGACATATATTTCAATTTCTATTGGATACATACCCAGGAGTGGAGCTGCTGGGTTAAATGCTTACTCTATGTATAACTTTCTCAGGAACTCCCGAACTTCCTACAGAGGCCGTACCATTTTACATCCCTTCCAGCAGTGCCCCTGTGTCCCAGTGGCTCCACTTCCTTGCCAACACTTGTTACTTTCCGTCGTGTTGTGTTTTTTAATTATGGCCATCTCAGTGTGAAGTTGTATCTCCTGGTCCTGATTGTCATTTTTCTAATGACCAGTGATGTTGAGCATCTTTTCCTGTGCTTATAGGGCATTGGTATCTTTGGAGAGATATCTTTTCTGGTTCTTGGCCCATTTTTTAAATCATATTGTTTGTCTTTTTGTTGTTAAAAAGTGCAAGAGTTCTTTATGTATTCTGGTTACTAGACCCTTATCAGATAAATGATTTAGAAATACTCATCCATTCTGTGGGGGTCTTCTTTTCAGATCTCATTCTTTTAAGTGGCTGGAGACTGGCCCTGGCATTGATAAGCCTCATATTTAGCTCTTTCTGTTAATAGACAGTTTTCCCCCTTTGCTCTTTTTTTTTTTTTTAAAGAGTGATAGGGGAGGCACAGAAGGAGAGAGCTGGATCTCCTGATCCTGAGAGTCAGGGGTCTGACTGAGCCATTCAGGAGCCCTCCCCTTTGCTTTTAAAGGTGCAAATTGATGTTTGATTTATTCGGATAAACTTTTTAAATCAATTTTTTCCTCTGGCTTGGTGCAGAAGAGGTGCAGAAGCTGAGCGAACTGCCTAGATCTGTATTCAGTGTACTTATGTACCTGCCTTTAAAGACAATAGGCCTGCCTTTATCGACATATGTTGTGCTTATGCATTAGAACATTTTTTTTCTTGCTCTTAGCATTTAATATAGGATTTTTCTAACGAGGTTAAATATTTATAACAAAGTAACACCACAGATTGATAGTTTAAAGCACAGAACGAAAGGAGACACAGTTTCTCTATGTACAACTATTTCCTTTTTCTGGTCACCTGGTACTTTTTGGTGGGCCTAAAGATACCTAGTTTGTATGTGCAGGCTCTAAAGGTGGCCATTTACCTCACTGCAGATTGTTTAAACGTTTCCTTTTACAAAAAAAATCAACAATTATTTTTAGTGCTGTTAAGATAATACTATGATTAATGAGATGGTATACCACCTAGGCATGTAATGAAAAAAAGAGACACGCACACTTGCATTGGGACCATGAAATTACATCCAGGAATTATTTATGTGAAAGTATGCTTTGTGGGGTGTCCAGAAACACTTTTTTCTTTCAAACAGTTTTACCTCCTCTTGTTTCCTTTCTTTGCTTTCATGACACCACCTCTGTGAGAAAAGTCAGACATTACTCCTATTTTTTTTTTTTTTTAAAGATTTTATTTATTTATTTGACAGAGACCACAAGTAGGCAGAGAGAGAGAGAGAGAGAGAGAAAGAGAGCAGCAGTCTCCCTGCTGAGCAGAGAGCCCGATGCGGGACTCGATCCCAGGACCCTGAGATCATGACCTGAGCCGAAGGCAGCGGCTTAACCCACTGAGCCACTCAGGCGCCCGACATTACTCCTATTTTGGTGACTGAGGAATGAAGGCAATTGGGAGGGAGGTAGTGGGTGCCTGTGGTTAAGGGTCCGGGGTTGGAATTGGGCTCAACCCTGCAGCACCTACCAGTGACGTGAGAGTATGATAATAATAACTAGTTAAGAGGAGTGTTGGGGGCCAAGTGAGCAAGTGTTTGGGAAGTGTTCAATATAGTACCTGGCTCATGGGAAGCCCTTAACCATTGGGAGCCCTGGTACCCAAGTGAGGATCAGGCACCCCATCTTTTGGTCACTGATGTTCTCAAAGTATTTACTTGGTCCTCTTTGTATTCTCACTTCCTTCTCTGTTAAAAGGGAACCAATCACACGGTGGCAAAATACTTTGTGTCAACATCTTCTGTGGCAGTTATATTTGCATAAAAGTGATTGATTTCATGGACTTCCTTCTCACCATTTCTAGTTTTCCAGTTATGTCAAAACAGAAGACTTTTCTCAGAATCCAAGAGATTCAAATAAATGATGGTATTAGGCTTAACAAGTTAGAAAAACATTAGGTGTGTGTTATTCTCTCGTAACTCCTAGCAAACACAGTAGTCCAGGCATATAAAGAAATATGGAAACAGTGTTATGAACACCGTGGGTCTGTTTCCAGGTTAAGAAATAAGAGCTTGAAAATACAACTGCAGTTTATTGTGTCATTGTTCCTTGTACATACATTTTCCTGGCAACACCCCCAGAAATAACCGCGGCTTTGAACTTGGTGTTTATTACTTAAAATTGTGCCATTCTAACAATGTCTTCTTTTTTCCCCACAGCCATCTGCATCATATTGGTGCATCTACTGATCCAATACAGATTACATTTCTTGCCGGAGAGTGTTGCGGTTGTTTCTTTAGGTAAGTGCTTATCCGCAATCCTATAATAAAAGCGGTAACAATACCATTTTTCCAGTGCCTTCCTAGTGCCAGGAACCACACGAGATGTGGTTCATTCTTGGTTTCATTTAATACTCACTGCCAGCTGCCAAGAGGGTGTTATGATCCCATTTTACAGATGAGGACACTGTGGCTCAGAGAGGGGTGCTGACCACCTAAAGATCACATAGAGGCCCCCTCTATGTAGCTCGAAAGCCTTTCTACTTCTGGAGCTACCGTTGGGGCACACTGACCTCTGTTCCTAGGCTGTGCAGACACCCAAATCAACTAAGATGAGTAATTGACACTTAATTCATAGGGTCACTGAATTTTACAGCCAGAAGGGCCTCTCACTTGATGGTTTAGGAAGGAAAAATGGCTCACTTCCATGTCAGTCAAGAGTTAAAGTCTTCAGGAACATTCCATTCTACCTCACATTTCTCTCTTGTTTCCTGCGGCAGTTAATTATTAAGATAATTAGCCTCTGTATGTCAACTATACTTCAGTAATAAATAATAAAAGAAAAAAAGCTAATTAGCCTCTACATAAAGGGAATGAATCAGTGTAATAACAGATGCAAGCTCGCGTGCAAGTTAATTGAAGTGGTTAATGAAGGAAGGTGCCGGGACCTTACTTTTCAGTAAGTATTAAAATCAAGACTAAAATGTGGGCGGGGTGCTTAAGGCATAGTATATAAGCTTTCACTAAGATCAGCTAAGGCATTCGTCAGTTTATGATACCGTAGTTACTTTTACTAGTTTCCACTTGCCTACTAATGGTATTTAATTTCTCCTTATCACCAATGATGCTCTGTAAGTTAATTTTCTTTGCCTTGGAGGTCTTGTTTAGTGTGTGTAGTAATACTTTTACAGGACAGCAATGGTTTAGGTTAGCTTTGGAGGTGAACATTCAAACTTTGATTCACCTTCTCTTGTGCCTTCTGCATTCCTGTATTGTATTCCTGTATTCTGCTCAGCCCCTCCTGTGTTTTCCTGGGCTTCATGTTGCTACTAAGTGTCAGGTTCCTGCCTGTGGGCTTTTGCATTACCACCTCATGCAAGCCTCATACCCCCCAGTGATGCATATCTTAAGGAAGAGACACCACTGGAGAGTACTAGTCTTTGTAAAGAATTAGGAAACAATTTTCCTCAGAGTTCCCATTTTGTTCAGCAGTCTCTAGAACTGCACATCCTGGCAGATTCAAACAACCTTAGCTGACGAGATAGTCTTTGAGCTCAAAGCATGGGATGGTCATTTATTAACACCCCTTTCTTGCTCTCTGGCATGCTGAAAATAAAC
Organism: Mustela nigripes; assembly: GCF_022355385.1. Lineage (NCBI taxonomy): Eukaryota > Metazoa > Chordata > Mammalia > Carnivora > Mustelidae > Mustela > Mustela nigripes. Next base: position 129,372,820 of record NC_081563.1, read on the forward strand.
TGCACAACTAATACCTAACAGGACTCCAAGGAATGTACAGTTTTGGGCTCAGTTTTCATAGTTTCTTAGAATAAGAACTGTAGTTGATGTATATTTAGGTATTATTCACATGGAAAGGATGGTTCTTTTAATTTGGTTTGGAATGTCATGTTCACTTTTGAATGTTTGGGTAACTGCAGGTTAGCGAACACCAGTGCTTGTTTTAGGAATTACAGTAGACATTGTTGGTTGCCTACCCAACAGCCATTTTCCCCTCCTTCCTTGAAAACACCCTAATTTTGATCAGGAATCTTGTCACAGTGCACACAAAGAAGATGAGTTCCTCCAGGTCAAGATGGTCTTACTGCCATCACGATAATTCCACTGTCCTTTGCCATTGATTGGTTGAATGGCGTGAAGACAGGAAGGCAGTATGAAACCCCGTTCTGGCCCGTGAGACCATGGGGAAGGGCTGAGTGGAGTGCATTCTGTCCTCTCTGATTTAAAAAAAAAAAAAAAAAAAACTCCCCTACTTTTGATGCCGTCCTATGAGGATGTGATGCCTGGAGCACTGGTGCATGTCCTCAGTCACACTGTGGCTCAGAGACAAAAGCCAGAATGCTAAGGATTGCCAAGAGGGACCACTGGGAAGCCTGGATTCTTTTTTTTTTTTTTTTTTTTTAAGATTTTATTTATCTATTTGACAGAGATCACAAGTAGGCAGAGTCAGGCAGAGAGAGAGGAGGAAGCAGGCTCCCCGCTGAGTTGAGAGCCCGATGTGGGACTCGATCCCAGGATCCTGGGATCATGACCTGAGCCGAAGGCAGAGGTTTTAACCCACTGAGCCACCCAGGCGCCCCCGGAAGCCTGGATTCTTGACTGCATTGTTGTTTTGTTGAATTGACAGTTCTAGATCTGCCTGCTCTATGACGTAACAAACATCGGTGGTTGAAGCCATTTTTAGGCAGGTGTTCTACTTGCAGCTATAAGCATCTTAACTGATTCAGGACTCTTTCCACTTGAGGGACAAAATCAGTTCACATTGATTCAAAGCAAACATATTGGGGAGGGTGGAATTGCACACCCACTGGCCCAAGGAACCAAAAAACCTGCAGGGGGCACTAGCTTGCAGCTTAGCTGATCACATCTCCTGGATTTCGTTTTTTCTTCATTTCTCAACAGTGCTCCCCTTTGTTTTGACTTCACTCTGAGGCAGGCTTTCTCCTGAACCTTTCCAGCTTCAAGCCTACTCTCCTTACAGTAGCAGTCATAGGGGGAAAAGTGGCCTCCTCTTCCCCCTGTTCCCACCAGAAGTTGTAGGATGCACTCTCACCTCATAGCCTCCCCCAGTTTGGACGGGAAGTGGAATGATGGTGGGGATTGGCCAAGTCTCCCATCCACAGGTTCATTTCTTCACTGATGCAGCAGAAATAACTGTAGCCTGTACAGCTAGGTCATGGGAGGGTTGATGGAAAATCAGTCTTGCTTTGAAAACTTCCGTTAGCTAACTCAAGTGATTGGAACGCTAAGAGCAGTTCCCAGGGAGAGGGCTGGGGTCCAGAAATACTTTTTATTATGTTAGAGGACATTTGGTTAGAATTTAGAAATGCTGACAAAGCTATCCAAATAGTTCTGTATTTCATAAAGCTATGTCAATTGAAGGAAAACTTTTTTCCTCTTACTGGAACAAAGTGTAACAAAATATTGAGATAGCCACCATTTCAAGAATTTCCAAGTTTTGTGCCAACAAAGAATCTAGATGAAGCTGCCGGAGAAAATGAGGTTTTCCGTCTTTCGGGGATAAGCTCTCCCAGCCTACCTCTTCTGGCCCAGAGTTGCTTTTCAGTTTGCTGTCATTTAGAGACATGATTGGTCTTTGATGTTAAAGATTCAGAGTTCCTAAGAAACTATCTGTATAGAAGAGAACTATCTGCCCTTTAAAAGCACATTTTCCCCTTCTATTTTATTGTATTTTCAGGTGAATCTCCAGACTTTTCTCATTCTTTATAAGAAAGTATCAACATGAAAAAATTTTTAAGAGATTTTATTTATTTATTTGACAGACATAGACAGAGGGAACACAAGCAGGGGGAGCAGGAGAGGGAGAAGCAGGCTTCCACTGAGGAGAGAGCCCTATGTGTGGCTTGATCCCAGGACCCTGGAATCACGACCTGAACTAAAGGCAGATGCTTAATGGCTGAGCCATCCAAGCGCCCATCAGCATGAAATTCTAAAGATACTTCCTTGACACTTCTTCAGAGCTTTTCGGATACTTTTTATACTTATGAAATTCTGTAGCTTAGGGCTTTAAAATTTTTTTTTTTTTTTTTTTTTGCACAAATAGCTATACAGAAAGAAAAATCCTTTTCATTAACAACTTCACCTGTTTTTATTATGCTTCATTCTCTTCCAGACCATACATAGGCTTGTACAGATTAGATGACTTTACTTGGTTTGAGTTTGTATCATTTTTTGTGTTCTTCCTTTATACTACTCTTTCCATATATTAAGTTCACATATTTACATTTATTGGTGCTGATTTTCTGTGTATTTTGGCCTGAAATTTTATAAGGTATAAAAATGAAATAATTATACTGCCTCCCATCCACTGCTGTATGTAGCAAAATGGGATTTTCTCCCCCACAATCATCCTTCATTTTACAGAGAAGAAAAGTCAGAAGGGGTTAAGTAAGGACTGGAAATTTGCCCTATCCAGGGCCAAGAATACTGATAATTAGAACCCAGATTTGATAGAATCATTGACTAGGATATGCAGAAGTGCTCCCTCGTTATAATATTCTTAATTATGTGCCTTTTTTAAAAGTTTTTTTTTAAAACTGTGTGCCTTTAGTTTTATTAACTCATTCTTGTTTTGACTAAAAGATTTTAGTTTTTTTAATTCAGTGCTCTTTATGTCAATGGTGATTTTGAGTGGAATGTGATGGAAAAAATCACTCAGTTCCTGAGTTATTTACTAAAGGAAATTCAGAGGAAAGCAGATGTAGTAGATATTCTGATTATACTTAAGTTCTTAAAAATTTTTTAATTTTTTTTTTTTTTTTTTTAGACAAAGGGAGAATCCTAACTGAAACTGTAATAGCTTTGTTCGTTTTTAGACTATTAAAGTCTAACTAATGCTGACACAGCTTACAGTGTCTCAGGGGGAACCCTCCTGAATCTGAGGTGCTTTGATTTTTTTTTTTAAGAATTATTTTTCTTAAAGATTTTATTTATTTGACAGGTAGAGATCACAAATAGGCAGAGAGGCAGGCAGAGAGAGAAGGGGAAGCAGCCTCCCCGCTGAGCAGAGAGCCTGATGCGGGGCTCGATTCCAGGACCCTGGGACCATGACCTGAGCCAAAGGCAGAGGCCCACCCCACTGAGCCACCCAGGTGCCCCTGAGGTGCTTTGATTTTTTTTGATTTTTTTTTTTTTTTTTTTTAGAGAAGAAACAGGCACTCATTTGTTGATGTTAGAGGAGCTGTCTTAGAGGCAGAGGCCAAAATTGGTTGTCAGATTGACAAAATGATCGTGTGAGACTCAGGATTTTTGAGGCTGTCATGTTCCAAGGAAGAATGCTAGCTAGCACTGTCTCTTAGTTCCCGGATGCGGGTCAGAGGTGACAAGGTCTTGGAGCACCTGTTACTTTTTTACTGCCGTGAACTAAATGTGTGCTTGGTGTGGAATAATTTCCTCCTTTTTCCTGGAGTCTCGGACTTTCCTAGTTTTATGGTCATCTTCTCTCAGTTGAGCATTTTGTCTTCCATAGGTTGTATATTTTATTTTATTTTATTTATTTATTTTTAAATTTATTTATTTGTCAGAGAGAGAGGGAGAGAGAGCGAGCACAGGCAGACAGAATGGCAGGCAGAGGCAGAGGGAGAAGCAGGTTCCCTGCGGAGCAAGGAGCCCGATGTGGGACTCGATTCCAGGACGCTGGGATCATGACCTGAGCTGAAGGCAGCTGCTTAACCAACTGAACCACCCAGGCGTCCCAGGTTGTATATTTTATTCTTAAATCTTCTAGTTACGTGGGAATAGGGAGATAGGCTAAGTTTTAAAATAAGAAAGGTTGTTAAATAATTGTATTCTGAAAGCTGGTGTTTGGGCTGATTCCTTGAATTTCCTCTTTCACCACCTAAATGTTCTCTTCTGTGGTGGAAAAAGGAATAATGTTCTTCTGAAAATGTGAGCTGCTTTAAAAACAAAACATATAAAACAGGCTTTCCACAGAAAACAGACAGCCCTGAGGTACGGATTCTCATCTTAACCTGCGGGACTCCTTTAAATTACTTTGAGGTGTCTGCTGTCAACTAGGTAGCAGAATCAAGGATTGGATTTTCAAAATTACCTTATGATAATATGACTTGATTCTATAATTACAGCTGATAAAATATGCTAAAAATATTTTCAAAAAATCATTTGTGGCTCAAAGAGTATTACATAATTAATTATATTCCTTTTTGCCTCATTATATAGTAGCAGACCTATCCCCTCGTGAGGATCAGGGTCCATTATCCCTGCTAGTACAGTACCCTGTTTCTAGACCAGCTGGTCTGTTGGCTCAAGTTGCCCAAAGGGACTGGTCAGCAGCCATTGCAACTCTTACTATGTGAACCCTGGGGGAAATGTCACCTTCTGGGAGCCAGGACCTTTTGACCCCCTGAGCCTAAAGTTTCAGCCTAAGAACTAGAAATTCCCCAGGTAGGAATCACCACTCCCAAGTGAGTCCCTGAGAGTGATGTTGAGTGGGTAGGGGCAGATGGAGAGGGAGGGAGAAGCAGAATCCCTGCTGAGCAGAGAGCTCAGTGCAGTGCGTGCTCAATCCCAAGACCCTGGGATCCCATCCTGAACCAAAGGCAGATGTTTAACTGACTGGGCCACCCAGGCGCCCCTGGCCATTGGCTTAAGGAGTGAATTGCATCCTGAGGGGAGCATCATTCTTCACAGGAGGTCATCTCCAAGCTCGTGCCTCAGTTTCTTTGAGAGACCCTCTTACCATCCTAGCTGGCCGACAGCTTTTGGAAGGGGTGGTACATGGTAGAACTCCAAGCGGATTTACCCACTTTGCCACTTCAGTGGATCAGACACTTGTGGTTCCTGAGCAGTGGCGCAAAGACATACAGCCGGCACACATGTCAGTCTCAGTCCAGAGGAAATACCACCCTTTCTGGGATGGAGGGGGTCTGAGGTCATCGAGTTGCTATCATGTAGCTAGCTAGTCTTCACAAGGGATGAGACCACATCAGGTGACGGGTGTCAGTCTCGGTAGCTGTCCGGTCATCTGTTCAGCAATGGAGCTAGAGGAGCCGTGGTGCGTGGAGTCCGGGCTGCTGAGCCCCTGCGCAGCCCCCATCTCTGCCATGGTAGCTTCTGTGTTCCTGAGCCCGTGGCTCCAACACCGGAGTGGCCGAGCTGAGAGGCAGCGTGAATCCTCCATGAGCCATGCTTGGCTCTTTCCTCCTCCTGTCAGCTGGTCGTGAAGAACTCCCAGCGAGGTCGGTCCTGTGTAGGACCTGAGAGGGAAGTGTTGACCAAACAGCTCTAGTGAACAGAGGCCTGGGGCGCCTGTTCACGCAGGGTGCTTGTGGCCTCTAGAGCCACGCAAGCCCGATCTGCAGCGTAACACTTCCATCTTTCAGCGCGTTGCTGCTGGGCCTACCTGGCGCTAGAGCTGGGCCGTTGATGGCAACCCCACCTAGAAAGGACAGTTCTGAGCTCGTGAGCACCTGACGTCCTATGCTCGCATGCTCTGTCTCTCCCAGGGCCCCAGAGCATGCCAGCAGCTCTTCGGGGTTTTTCCTCAGGTGTTTTTCAAATGGTGTGTAGTTCTCTGCTGCAAATGCCAAGACCTTGCTCCAGAAGCCCATAGGTCCGTGCTGAGCCGCCCTCTGACTGCAGCTTGCCTGAGATGTCGCACGCCAGCCCTTTCCACCATAGATACTTCTAGTTTGGTGGGGTCTTCCAGCTGGGATGGCTGCTTGAAGGGCAGCCTCGCCTGCTGCGTGGCCCTTTCTTCTGGGCCCCGCTCAAAACTGCTAGCCTCCCACAAACCAGTTATCTCCCGAAGATAAAGCCCCCACGTCTCAGAGCCCCACTTCTTCCTTAGCAGGCCTGGCGGGAGAAGGCGTAGTTGGACCCCCTTGAGTTCAACTTTCTCGGAAGATCTGCCATGCTTGCGGTTAAACCCCGCATCTGATCGTCAGTTCTAGAAGCCCACCAATTTTGGGAGATGAGGGTCTACTTACATGTTGCCAGGGAGGCCCTCCGACCCTTACCCTTTGTTTTTAAGTTGGTGATTGCCTGAGCTTGTCATTTTCTCTTTCCAAACATCATTGGCCCCCAGCAACCACCACATAATCCACTATTCTTACTTCCCCCACACCTCTTCAACCCTACAGATAATGCCTGAGCCACTGCCTCCCACCCAGTGTTCCCACTCGGTCCTCTGCAAGGGAGTCCTTGCGGTCTAAGGCAGTCCCAGGGGAGTGACATCAGGACATCCTCGTTTGCCTGCTGGCTGCTGAGTAATCCAACAGCATCTTTCAAATTTGCTTCCTGGAACCACTCCACTCTTGAAACCAGTTGTCCTAAGTTGGCTACTGAAAAGCAGGGTCTGAGACAGGGTTGGGGACAGATAGTTTATGGAGGGGTGCGGTTTACGAATAAATCTGTAAGGAAGGGAGGAAGCCAGACTAGGGGGGGAGAAAGAGCCAAATGCCAGGCCCGATCTCCATTTCAGCCCAGCCTGAGCCTCACTAGGAAGAGTCTGGGGCAGGAACCCACACTGTAGTTGCCCCTCTCGAAAGCCAGGGCGTTGGACTCCTCATGCTGGCTGTTAGTCATTGGCCGTGAACTGGTGCAGGGTGGGCACAGCTTCCTGATAAGGTGCCTCTGGGCGGCCGAGGGCACTTAGCTGGAGTAGGGGACGGCTGTGAGCACTTAGCAGCCAGCATTCTCCACGGCTCACACGGATGGGCCCAGTGAAGGGGAGCTGAGCAGGCCTCGTGTGTGAGAATGAAAAGTGCCTGTACCCTTGACCCAGCAGTCCCCCTTTCAGCGTGTTTTGCTCTGGATGCCCCGACCCATGGGGAATCATGTATTCAGAGTGATAGCAAAAGCCTGGGGGAAAAAACCCCAGGGACCCAAATTTTCAGAGTACTCTTCTACCTTTTAAATTTTGAACCATGTGCATCTGAAATAAAGTTAAAATAATTCACTCTTACACAATTCTGGATCTGCTATTCACTAGGTAAGTGATGCCTTACCTAGTGGTAAGTCATCACTTAGCCTCGGTTTCCTTGTCTACAAAATTTCATTATCTATAAAATTCAGGTGACAGGGTCTTTACTTCCTAGAATTGCAGATATCAAGCAGGGTAATAACAGAATTCACTCAGTATAATGCCTGCCTGCTAAGTTAATCATTAACTGTTAGCTGCTGCTATTAATATTATCATCTCTATAATGGTTTATGCCTTGCAGGGTAGTTGTGAGAATGAACTAAAATAACGTGTATTTTATACATCAGCACAGTGCCTGGACATAAGGGGGAGTACGTGTGTGTGTGTGTGTGTGTGTGTGTGTGTGTTTAACATGGGGCGAATAAATATATATATGTACATATGTATGTGTTTTTTAAGGGAATTAAGATTGTGTTCTACATACTGTTTGACAACCTGATTATCATCCTTAAGACATCTTAAGCATTTTTCCTGTAATATTAATTATCAGGAACATTGCACAGTGATGGTGATAGAGTAGCCATGCACCCTGGGACAGAGATGAGGGGTCTCCAGCTGTAATAGCTTTACAGATGGGGTGGGCCAGTGCAGTCTGCCTCTCTCTGTCTTAGCATCATGAAGTGGTCAGATGTCCAGTGTCACTTGCTAGCCCTGAGCCATCAGACAGGCCACTTCAGTTCTCTGAGCCTTCCTACCTGAAGCATTCTCTTGAGGATTAGAAATAATTTAAAGTGACAAATCCCAGGAGAAGGGGCTCAGCAAATAATTATTAATTGCTGGTGGTGTCCATAATGAGGTGTGTGCACCAAGATCCACTGGGGGCAGAAGAAAATGTGAGAACTTGAGTGTCTATTTTTTTTTAAAGAATTTTTTCTATTTATTTATTTTTAATCTTACTCTTTTACAATCTCTATTTTGTGTGTATATTTTCAAATATATTAATACAGTAGCACTGTTTTTTAATAAGAAATAAAAATTTATAACTCGAGAGTACATGCTTATATTCTTTTTATTGGTAAGAATGTACAAAATTGTATCTAGGTCATTATTTCCATCTGCTGAGTAGTTGTGTGGTGTGAATTCCTTCTATAGAGTGGATCAATTTGACCTAAATTGGAACCTTAGTCTCAGAAAGGAAAGCAGTAGTTTCCAGTCTCACACTGCACCAGTTTAGTCCTAGGACATCTAGAAAGGGTTGTTCAAGTTAAGGTAACAGTAGTGTTAATAACATCACATCATAGTTTACAGAGCTTTCTAGTGCCTTATAAATAAAAATATAGAAACAAGCTTAGGGAACAGAATAATTATGATTATGATCAATAGATATAATAATAGTTAATTATGAATCATTTTCAAATGCAGCTGCTTCATATGTAATTACAAAAGCATTAACCATGGTAGTATACATTTACAAGGGAAAGAGAAAGTTGAGGTTTTAGTAGAGCAGGAAAACGCTAGCTTTAAAAATGAAATCTGAAACCATGAAAAGAGGTTCAACTTCCCTAGTAATCAGGAACGATCACTGAATGCAGATGAACTGCAAATGCAAAGTGAAACAAAGTACAACTGGTTGCCCATCATATGGGGCAGAAATGTCAGTCTGATGATTATGCAGGGTTGGTGAGGATGTGGGAGTGCTCTGGGGCAGCGGTATAAATTGGTACAGCCACTTTGGAGGACAGTTTGGCAGCATTCTCAAGAGATAAAAATGTTCATGCCATTCACTCTCTCCGGATGTACCCTCGGGAAACACTTACACAAAGAGGCACGAACCAGCATGTTCATTGCAGGACCGCTATTAACGGCAAACGGTTGGAGACAGCTAGCTATCATTTGCAAATGGTTAAAAAAAAATTTGTGGCTTTTTAAAAAATTAAAGTATAATTCACATACCGTGTACAATTCAGTGCTTTTCAGTATATCCACAGGACTGTGTGGCATCACCATTATCTAATTACAAAACATTTTCATCCCTGCAAAAGGAAACCCTCTCTACCTATTAACAGAAACTCCCCATTTCCCTCCTTCCCCCCTCCCTTGGCAACCACCAACCTACTTCCTGTCTCTGTAGACCTGCCTATTCCATACATTTTGTATAAAAAAGTCTGAGGTCTTTTTAAAAAAAAAATAACAGATTTATTGAGATATAATTCACATATGATACAAATTATCCATTTATTTATTTATTTTTAAAAAGATTTTATTTATTTATTTGACAGAGAGAGATCACAAGTAGGCAGAGAGGCAGGCAGAGAGAGAGAGAGGAGGAAGCAGGCTCCCTGCAGAGCAGAGAGCCCGATGCGGGGCTCGATCCTAGGACCCTGAGATCACGACCCGATCTGAAGGCAGAGGCTTTAACCCACTGAGCCACCCAGGCACCCCAGTTATCCATTTTAAATGTACTGTTCAGTGGGTTTTAGTACACTCACAGAGTTGTACAGCTATCATAACAATCAATTTTAGAAAATTTTCATCACCCCCAAAAGGACCCCCTTTCCCTTTAGGGGAATCACCCCCAAACCCCTCCTCCCCAGTCCAAGGCAACCATTTCTCTCTCTATAGACTTGCCCTTTCTGCATGTTTCGTACAAATGGACCACAAAATGTATGTTCTTTGTTCCTGGCTCCATTCACTTAGCACATTTTCAAGATTCATCCTTGCTGTAGCGTAGGTCAGTGTCCCGTTTTAATTGCCAGTTAATACTCTGTTGTGTGAATATACATTGTTTCTCCATTCATCAGTCGATGAACATTTGCATTGCCCCCACCTTTGGACCACTGTGAACAATGTTGCTAATGAACATCCATGTATGAATTTCTGTTACGAGCATTTATTTTCTGTGCCCTTGGGTGGAGTTGCTGGATCATGGGGTAACTCTGTTTTACTTTTTCAGGAACTGCCAAACTGTTTTCTTGCAGCGACCGCATGATTTTACCTTCCCACCAGCAAAGTATGAATGAGAGCTCCTGTTTCTCTGTACCTTTGCCAGCACTTGCTTTCCTGTCTTTTTATTTTAGCCATCGGAGGGAGTGTGAAGAGCTCGCTCATTGTGGTTTTGATTTGCATTCCCCTAATGATGTTAAGCATCTTTGCATGTGCTGATTGGCCATTTGTATATCTTCTTTGGAGAAATATCTGTTCAATATGTGGCATTTTTATGCTGTGCTGCGGGGCTGTTCAAAGGAATGAGGCAAATCTATATGTAGTAATCCCTGAGTGCATCTTCCAACATTTTAACACTGAGCAAAATAGCAAGTAGTAGAATGATGGATTATAGTACTGTAAATTTTATATAAATACACACACTCAGGACTGTGTGGTTAAATATGAACATGTAAGAGGATATAGAATGATCTGGTAAAATATTTCCCAAACTTCAAGACAGTTGGTCATCTAGGGGCAGGAAGAGAAAGAACTAAGGTGGGAGTGGGATCTCATCAAAAGGGATTTCTGCCTTATTTATGACATTGTGCAAAGTATTCATGAACTATTTGGTTAATAAAAAATTGTATTGGGGCGCCTGGGTGCTTTCATGCCACCTGTCAGTAGACAACTGTTCCGAAAATAGGTTCATTGACGCCCTTTATAGCCCAGATCTATTTTGTCTTGGTCTCTTTGTTTCAAAGTAATTTTATAATTGTTTTACTAATATGTAACAATTCAAATGGCATAGAGCTTTATAAAGTTAACCTTATCGACCTCTTCACCTGAAACCTCCTCCCCCACAGCAGTGAGTGTTCAAGCACTTTTCCTGATAAACTTCTCTGTTCTACTTCTAGTATTGTGCCCTCACACCAGCCAACAAAGTGTGTTTCATCGGCTTTCTGGCTCTCCTTTGTTGATAAGGAGAGAAGCTCCTTCCTCTGTAGGGGGGACGGAAGTCTTTGTCTTTGAGCACCTAGGACCCTGGTCTACAGGCTTGCTTTGTATCACCCCCTTCCAGAGATTGTGATTCCGTAGGTCTGGAGGGCTGCTCCAGTGTCTTTATTTTATAAAAAGTCCCATGGTGATCCTGATGAGTCAACCAGGTTAAAAATCATTTCTCTTGGGAATAACAGAGGCATCATAAACTGGCTCCATGATGCTTCTTTGAGAATTATTTTGGGTAGGTTCTTTACGAGAGAGTAATGAGCCTGTCAGCCTTAAGGAAACATGCCTGAACTTAGATGGTCTGTTTTGTTCCAGGAATTTCACAGAATTTTTACTTTAAGTTATTTTTAGCATTGAGGTTTTATCTCTAACTGAATACTCTGCATAGAGCTGCCATCTGAATCTAAGAAAGTGATCTTGTATTCTTTTTTTTTTTGAAAATGGTGGGATGATGCAGTATGGGGCAAACTTAGCACCTGAGCTTTCTGTCTTCTCGCACTGAAGATGGGTGGATGTAGCAAAACTGACAGGTGTCAAGTTTCACAGATCTTCTGTGCCCAGCAGACTATCCTGGGGTCTTGTTTTGTCAAGCTTTTCTTTCCCAGCCGCACCCCGCCCCCACTGTTGTTGAACTTCCTTATAGTGTGTTGCCTGAGATGCGACTCAGAACTTCACATTGATTTCCATTCTTAGGTTTTCAGACATAAAACTTGCAGAAATCCATAGAAGCTATATAAAGACATAATAGTTTCTCTGGAATAATAAACAGTAATCTTCCTCATATCTTAGATTATGTTCAACTTTATATTTTCTCTTCTAGGTATTCTCATGGGAGCAGTTATAAAAATTATAGAGTTCAAAAAATTGGCAAATTGGAAGGTACGTTTGCCCAACTATTGATTTTTGAACATAACTTACAATTTTTATTGAATGTTCTTCATTTTAGAACACTGTTAGTTACGGCAGCTTATCATTACTTGACTATGAGTGAATTTTATATTGTCCCATTAATTTTTTAACATTCTGCTGGTTTAGGGTTGAGAGCTTTACATCTGACTTCTTTGAACAAGCATAAGTCTCACACTGCTTCAGAAGTTAACGGGAGCACAGGGCGTCATGTTTTGTTATTTATTTGCATGTGTATAATCTTAGAATAACCTGCTGCTGTCTGGGGAGAAAGTCTCTAATTAGCATTAAACATCAGTCCTCGTGACAACCACGTGAGGTATCACGTGATGTAGACTGACCACATACCATCATCACTGTGTTTTTACAGATGAAGAAAGTGACCACAGAGAGCTTGAGACATGTCCCACATCACAGAGCTAGAAAGTGGCTGAGTTGAGCCTTAGGGCCGGATGTGCTGGCCCTGTGCTGTATTCTCTCCACCACACCATGCTGACCTCAGTGTGTAGGCGTTCATACCCTCGTGTTCACACAGTAGTACACACATGAGCGTCATCTTGTGGCATAAGAACTAATTGAAACTCGAATTTCAACTTAAATTTGTACATCCGTTTCGAATACAGAGATTTAAAAAGTATGTAACAAAATTGATTATTGGGGGGCTGTAAGGTTTATTTCAAAATACTAAAGAATATTTCGTCACTAAAATTTAGCACATTCAAACCCCACTTGTTTAGATTCAGCTCCTAGGTGCTGGGATTAATTTACCTATGAAACTATAGAGTGTAAAACTTGCAAAACAAGCCACGTAGTCTGACCTACAACACAATTTGAACTGTTATAATTAGTATTCAGGAAATATTGTATGTATTGAGTGGAATCACAAAATACACGTTGAGCTCCTCCTATGATAGAGCTCTCCTCAGCTGGGGAAGGGGCTGGGTGGGCCCCACCGACGCACACTGTGAATGATCTCTGTGCCCTACTACGACTGGTTGAATTTCACCACCCTCACAGTGGCTAGTTGGAGGACAGGGGACACAGGCTGTAACCCTTTCTCTGCTCCTGCCTACATCCTGATCGGTAGATCCAGCCTGCTAACACATCTGGTTTGACTTAAAATTAATTGCTCAAAATTGGAACTGATTTTAAACAACTAAAAATTGGTTTATTTTAAAATATTATCTATCTATATAAGATGCTGGAGATGTCACATAAAAACCTGAACTTCTAGCTTCCCTTAAAGAAGCAGAAACTCTCTGAACATCAGGCCCCGATGTTGCCCCGCAGAGATCCAGCAGCTTCTCCTCTGGGGGAATGCTGTGTGGCCTGGGGAGCCTGAGTTGGTGACCCCTCTTTTGAGCGGTGGGGTCAGGGGGAGGAGAGGGGAGGTTGTCTTCCACGTTGAGTTTTGTATGCTTCAGTTTTGTTGAATTTATTTTTCAGTGGACGTTACTTTCCAAGTTAAATAATAGTAGTATATTTAATGGTACAGGCAAGTGAAGCAGAATTGGGCGGTGAATGTAATTAAGCGCCCAGAGAGCTCTCCAGGCCATCTGGGCTCGAGCTCAGAGAAGGGGGGGGTGTCTAGGCTGGGATAGTTGGGCCAGGCTTCCCAGAGGAACAGGTTGTCTGTGAAAAGCTGAACCAGGAAGCAGGACACCTGTTTGGAAACCCAGTGCTGGGGGAAGCAAGGAGAGATCAGAAAATCAAGGAGTCTGGTGTTCTGTCTGTGCAGTTCTGCTGCCAGACTGTCCTGCTGGGCTTGCCTTCCGCCTGTATTATCAAATACTTACATGTTTATTTCTTGAAACAACTTTGTTTTTTAATGTTTGTTTATTTATTTATTTATTTTAAAGCTTTTATTTGTGTATTTGACAGAGATCACAAGTAGGCAGAAAGGCTGGCAGAGAGAGAGGAGGAAGCAGGTTCCCTGCTGAGCAGAGAGCCCAATGCAGGGCTTGATCCCAGGACCCTGGGATCATGACCTGAGCCAAAGGCAGAGGCTTTCACCCACTGAGCCAGCCACCCACGCGCCCCTATGTATATTTATTTTTTGTTGCAGTTTTTTTTTAAGGCTTTTGTTATAAAACATACATAACATAAAGTGTATTATTTTAGCTATTTTTAGGTGTACATTTCAGTGGCTAAATACATGTACTATGTTGTACAGTCATCACATTATTTCCAGAACTGTTTCATCATCCCAGATAGAAACTACCTAGTAAACAACTTCCCAGTCCCCCTCCCCACAGTCTGTTCTACTTTCTGGTTTTTTGTTTTGTTTTGTTTTGTTTTTCGGTATTTTCTATTTTTTTAGTCACCCCCATTCTACTTTCTGTCTTTATGAATTTACTTATTTTATGATTCCACTTTACGTAAGTAGAATCATACAACATTTGTCCTTTTGTGTCTGCTTTATTTTACTCAGCATGGTGTTTTTAAGGTTCATTCATATTGGAGCATGTATCATAATTTCCTTCCTTTTTGTGGCTGAATAATACTCTTTTGTAGGTATATACCGCACTTTGTTGATCCCTTCATCTGTTAATGGACCATAGGTGTTTCTACCCTTTGGCTATTGTAGACATTGCTGCTGTTAACACTGGTTTACTACTCCTTTATTTTAAAGGAGACATTATAATAATGGGTTATAATACTGTAGTAAACCAATACTGTTTTTATAAATAAATATGATAAAAACAGAGTAGTACAGAGGCCTCCTGAAGCCTCTGAGGTCAGGCTTATTCTGTTGAAAAGGAAGATCAAGCACATTTGGAGAGCGGCTTTCCATGTCCTAACACCAACCCGCAGTGTCTTTGAATCGGAAGGGGCTGACTTTCTCAACCTGGGAGGTCAGTGGCATGTGACATACACTGCTCAAGTAACGTCTAAAATCGCCTCATACCATTTTGGGAAGGTGGGACATGCATTTCCTGTGGCTGCCTCAGCAAATCACCCAAACTGGGGGAACGTAAGACCACAGAGATTCATTATTCTTCCATAGTTCTAGACGCCAGAAATCTGCAATCAAGGTGTTGGCAGGGCCGTGTTTCCTCTGGGGAGCAAGTCCAGGGGATTTGAGAAGAATCCGTCACTGGCCTTTACTGCTTCTGGTGGTCCCAAGCATTGCTTGGCTGGGGCAGTGTAACCCCTTTCTCCTCTCTGTCCTCACATGTCCTCCTCCTTTGTGTGTGTCCTTTCCTGTCTCTTACAAGGACACTGTCATTGGGTAAGGGCCCACCCTAACTTAGTATGATCTCATCTGGATTCTTCCCTTAATTACATCTGCAAAGACCCTATTTTCAAAGAAGGTCACACTTGGGGTTCCACGTGGACGTGAATTAAGCCTAGAGGACACCGGGCAACCCACCGCAGGGAGGTTCTCTTCTTCCTCGGGTCGGGGCTGGTTTCTGAAACTCCCAAAGAATCTATACAGCACCCCTACTAGACAGGTCATGAGAATAGGTTGCCCCACAAAACAGAGATCGGCCCATTGCTTTTCACATGGTCCCGGTCTGAGTCATGAGCTTGTTGCACGGGCAGTTATTTTAAGACTTAATAAGGCATTTTCAGAAGTCATTTGCTTTCTATTTTGAGCCTTTGAATGTTATTTTAGTCTTTATGGTAACAGCTGTACATTTGTAAGAATACACTTAGCCATTCTTTTGATTAGTCAAGACAGATAAGACGTGACAGACAAGACATGAAAACTTTCATATGAGAAAGGGCTGAATTTTGCATTGTGAAGTAGGTTTTGTATTACATGTGTCATTTTGAACTTGAGGACCAATGTGAATTTTCCCTCCAATACACCAGCAATTCTATATTAATATAGAAAATGAAATTATTATGTTACCCCTCCAAAGACGGCTATATTCTAGAAATACCTTTCCTAATGGTACTTAATACTTGAATCTGAAAGCATGGCAAGGGGCCTGCTTGGTCACAAGGGACTTGTCCCAAGTCACAAGGGCATCAGATGGAGACTGTGTCATCATAGTCCCAGATTTAGGAAAATGGCACAGTTGTCTGTGACAGGCAGAGAAAAGGCAGGGCTGTTTTAAACATGGATAGCGTCTACTCTTCCTCCAAGTGGATTTTTTTTAGGGCTTACTGTTACTGTTTTCCCAGAGAATTTCAATTTGTGGACTTATTTTTGGAAGTGTTCTGTTTTAATTGAAATGTCTTCTGTATTAAAATTAACTGTCTTTCCTTAGTAAAGAATGAAAATCAGGGGCCCCTGGGTGCTTAGTCGGTTAGTTGTCCAACTCTTGATTTCATCTCAGATCCTGGGATTAAGGCCCACGTTGGGCTCTCTGCTGGGTGTGGAGCCTGCTTAAGATTCTCTTTCTCCCTCTCCCTCTAACCCTCCCCCATCCCTTTCTATAAAAATACTAAAAAAAAACAACAAGAATGAAGAGCATATACTGTGTGTTCGGAAGCAGTTCATATGCTGGTCACCTTTTCCAATCACTTGTCCTACATTTTTAAATGCAGGTTTTATTGTGTTTTTTGTTCTTCTTCTGCTTGGTTTTATCATCAGGTAATCTTTTAAACATTGGGTGTTTCCACTGGGCTTAAGAGGACAATTACTTTGGCTCTTCACTGGTGGATTTATTTCTTAACTACGTAGATTCCATCCTTCTGAAAAATACCCATTTTATATTTACAGGAAGAAGAAATGTTTCGTCCAAATATGTTTTTCCTCCTCTTGCTTCCTCCTATTATATTTGAGTCAGGATATTCATTACACAAGGTAAGACTCAGGCCTGCGTCGGTGCTTTTGGTCTAGCTGGCTGCCTCTGTTAGTAAGGCGGCCTCCAGAAAAGCTTAGGTGTTGACCTCGCAGTGCAGGATCTGCACCCACACCCCAGGGTGCATGGTCGAAGCTGGACTGCACCGCCTGACTTAGGGAGAGGAACAGACGTATCTGGTCCGTGGGCTGCTGTCATGGTCGCAGGCGCTGTGGCTTCTTAACTAGTGTTTTCTGTAGAGGGTTACCTTGCCTAGCAAGTGATGGCCACAGTGATTTTAAGTGGTGCACAGACAGACGATCCATTGATTCCTCTGGTGGGACACAGACTGACATATGTAGGAGCACAGACTGTCCCGGGACAGCAGGGACATGTGCTTCAGGCCTTTCGATTCCCTCAGCTCACTGTGTCGGGCCTCTCTCCTTCCTTAGGCTTCTGCCTCCTTCAGTGGGTCCCCTCTTGGTGTCTTGCCCTGGGCCTCAGCTCCCAGCTGATAGCTCCGCACCCCTGGTTTCCCTTTCTTCCCTTTCGTCCTGCCTTCTCCCTGGCCCAGCTTCTGCTTACCAGAGTGGAGCCTCATCCTTGCTCCCCAGTCGTCCAGCTCCTTCTGGCCCATTACCTAGTCCCACAGTTACCCGGCCTATTCGTGGCTCCTCAGCCTGGAAAGCGGCTTCAGCAGCCCCTGCCCATTTCCCTGCTTTGCCCCAGCATTTCTGGTCTCTGTCCTCCAGTTTCCAGTGGAACCCTTTCTGCCTGGGCGGGAGCTTCTAACTTTCAAGCCAGTTTGTATATATATGTGTGTGCGTTGGGGATAAGGGGGTTGGGGATGTCTTTTTCTTGTCTGTGAGTTTTCTTTAAGTGTATTTAAGTTTTCAAATAAAAAGATGGAGCACCTGGGTGGCTCAGATGGTTGAGTGTTAGGATCATGATCTCTGGGCCCTGGGATTGAGCCCCATGTCGGGCTCCCAGCTCAGCGGGGAGTCTCCTTCTCCCTCTCCCTCTGCTTCTCCCCGTGCTTCTGTGTGTCTGTCTCTTTCTCAAATAAATAACCTTTAAAAAATAAAATAAAAAGGTGATTCAACTTAAAATATTAGTAATAATCAGTTAATTTGTGAATGTGATTAGAAACTGTGAAGGTTGGAAGGTTTGGCCTAGCCTCAGAGAAAGGGAAGAGCCTGGACTTTCAGAGAGATGGTAGGTTTAATCCTGTGCTGCCCCCTACAGGTGTCTTTTGGGTAAAGTTAAGATTTTAAAACAAAACAAAAAACCCTGAAAATTGGTTGGTTGGTTGAAGGTTTGCAGTGGATGAAAGGATGTTTGTAAAGCATCACCCGCCACAGTAAATAATTGGTGGTGCTTCTTGTTACTAACATGATCTGTTATTAATGTGACCAGTGTTGTTGCTGTTGTTTTTAAGATTTTTATTTATTTATTTGACTGAGAGAGAGAGTCACAAGTAGGCAGAGAGGCAGGCAGAGGGAGAGGGGGAAGCAGGCTCCCTGCTGAGCAGAGAGCCCGATTCGGGGCTCGATCCTAGGACCCTGAGACCATGACCTGAGCCGAAGGCAGAGGCTTAACTGAGCTACCCAGGCGTCCCATCTGGCTTTCTGCCCAACACCCAGTATTGTTTTTAATAGCTTATTAAACTTGAGAGTTAAATTTGTTATGAGAGTTTTGGTTAAAACATACTAGTTAAATCTTTAATTTTCCACCTGGATACTAAAGCATAAATATTCTAAAATGTTCGGTCCAGATTTTTTTTAAGCTGTTATTTTATTGTGGCCCTATTCAAAGAAAAAGTGAAAAGGAGGTTTAATGTAAAAACAAACAAACAAATACACCAAATCTTATAAATTGTTACTGATCTCAGATAATTTTTTATTATTTTTATTAACATATAATATGTTATTTGCCCCAGGGTATAGGTCTGTGAATCGTCAGGCTTACACATTTCACAGCACTCATCATATGACATACCCTTCCCAATGTCCATTACCCAACCACCTGCTCCAAACCCCTCTTCCCCCAGCAACCCTCAGTTTGTTTTGTGAGATGACGAGTCTCTTATGGTTTCTGACCTCAGATAATTTAAAAAGAAACAATCCAGAAGGAATTAAAAGTCAATGTCTAGCTCTTTCATTTTATAAACAAATAGTGAATTATAAGCAGATTGAGGAAATATTTTAGAACAATGCTGAGGAGATTGATTTGGTTTTTACTTAAAAATATGACACTTTGGGGGTACCTGGGTGGCTCAGTCATTAAGCATCTGCCTTCAACTCAGGTCATGATCCCAGGGTCCTGGGATTGAGCCCCGCATCAGGCTCATTGCTCAGCGGGAAGCCTGCTTCTCCCTCTCCCACTCCCCTTGCTTGTGTTCCCTCTCTCACTGTGTCTCTCTCTGTCAAATAAATCTTTTTTTTTTAAATGACACTTTGGTTATTGCATTAGAGCATATAAAAATTTTATTTTCTAATTTTTTGGAGGGAAGAGAGAAGCTTGTTCCAAAATTTGAGGAAAATAATAGTTTCTTAGAAAAACGTATGTTTAAAGATGGCTTTCCAGCAGAAAATGGGGCAATTTATGTGAAAGGGACTAATGTAAGTTAGAAATGCGAATGCAGAGACTTCTGTCCACTTCTTATCCTCCCTAGAGAAGATAGGAAGTCAACTTGAATGTCTTTAATATTGCTGTATTTGCTGATATAAATTTGGACTTGGAATAAAAATTTCAGTAAGATTACCATCAGTTAATATGCATTAGATAGGCAACTGTTGGTTCTTTGAAATTATTAATATAATATAAAGAGTAGTCCATTAGTTATATCAAAGAGAAACAGATAAATTTGCTTTATGTAACAAAGGGAAGTTCTTGAATGTGGTTACTTGAATTAGGTGAATTTTCAACATTCAGATTAATTTTATTTAATATTTTACTTATTTATTTGACAGACAGAGATCACAAGTAGGCAGAGAGGCAGGCAGAAAGAGAGCGGGGGAAGCAGGCTCCCTACTTGAGCAGAGAGCCTAATGCGGGGCTTGATGCCAGGACCCTGGGATCTTGACCTGAGCCAAAGGCAGAGGCTTTAACCTACCGAGCCACCCAGGCGCCCCATTCGGATTAATGTTAACCAACTCCATAAATTATATCAGCATTAGATTCCTATAAACAGATCAAGACTTAATTTAATCTGTTTTTAACAACAAATAAATCAGCTCCTTACAAAGAAAAGCTCAGAGATGAAAGCCTTTTGTTTAGAAAAAACCAAGTCATTGTGTTTGCCCTGTGTTATTTTAAAGTTCTTTGTGTGTGGAAGATTGATAAACCAAACAAAGTAATTGAATGTCAGATTATGGGAGGCCAAATCAGATTGTATGAATGAAGCGAAGTAGCTTCCTAAAGGAGATGGGCTTGTTGGGGCCACCAGTGTTGAGCTGAGGACACACTTTTTTGAAAACAGCACTTCTGGGGCACCTGGGTGGCTCAGTCATTAAACATCTGACTTCAGCTCAAGTCATGATCCCAGAGTCCTGGGATCGAGCCCTGTGTTGGTCTGCCCAAGAAGCAGGAAGCAGGAAGCAGGAAGCCTGCTTCTTCCTCTCCCACTCTCCCTGCTGATGGTTGCCTCTCTGCTGTCTCTCTCACTCTCTCTGTCAAACAAATAATCTTAAAAAAAAAAAAAATAGCACTTCCTGTGGTTCCTGACCAGCTCAGTGGAAAGAGCCTCTGACTCTTGGTTTTGGCTTAGGTCATGATCTTGGGGTCATGAGTTTGAACCCCGTGTCTGGCTTCATGCTTAGTGCGGAGTCTGTTTAAGTCTCTCACCCTCTCCCTCTGCCCCTCTCCCTGCTTGTGCATGCCTGCCCTCTCTCTCAAATAAATAAATAAATAAATCTTTAATAAGATACCGGTTCCAGGGATATCTGGCTGTCAGTAGAGCATACAGCTCTTGTTCTCAGGTTCATGAGTTTGAGCCCTCTGTTGGATATAGAGATTACTAAAAATAAATAAACTTTAAAAAATATGTATACCCCGCATCGGGCTCTCTGCTGAGCAGGGAGGGAGCCTGCTTCCCCCTCTATCTCTGCCTGCCTCTCTGCTTACTTGTGATCTCTCTCTCTCTGTCAAATAAACAAAATCTTCAAAATAAAAAATATGTGTAGGATAAAAATATATGTTTATAAAAAATAAAAAATTAAAAAAAATACGTGTAGAATAAAATAGCACTTCCTGTTGTCTGTGGCTTGTTAGTTAAGCAGAAGGATAGAATTCCTTGTCTATGCCCACAGTCAAGTGTCAGGGGTCCTTGGTATTGTTCCTAAGTGGAGCCCACAGGAGTCTAATAAATAGCTTTTTAAAAAATTTTACGGAAACTTGAAAGATAATTCCATAGTACTAGGACTCAAATATTTTCTCTTAAATGCTATAAAGTATAGGTAGAATTATATCTCATCTGTCATATTTGATGAAGATACTAATAGAGTAAAATAAAATTATTTTTTTAAAGATTT
This sequence comes from Mustela nigripes, assembly GCF_022355385.1. Classification (NCBI taxonomy): domain Eukaryota; kingdom Metazoa; phylum Chordata; class Mammalia; order Carnivora; family Mustelidae; genus Mustela; species Mustela nigripes. The sequence goes on from NC_081563.1 coordinate 129,394,086, forward strand.
TATTTATTTATTAGAGAGAAAAAATGAGCAGGGAGGGGGCAGTGGGAGAGGGAGAACTAGGCTCCCTGCTGTACAGGAAGCCCAACATGGGACTCAATCCTAGGACCCTGGGATCATGACCTAAGCCGAAGGCAGATGCTTAACTGGTTGAGCCACCCAGACGTCCCTAGAGTAAAATAAAATTATTTGGAAGTCCTGTACAGCAAACTGAATTTTCTGATCATATAACCTATTATCTTGATATTCTTTATAATAGTGCACCTTTTCTGGGGTACCTGCTGGCTTGGTCAGTGCAGCATGTGACTCTTGATGTCGGGGTTGTGAGTTCGAGCCCCACATTGGGTATAGAGATTGCTTAAAGTCTTTAAAGGAAATTATGTTCTTTTTTAAAATTAAATAAAAAATTATAATTATGTAAGCTTTGGACTTTGATCAGACATGAAACACAATTAATTCCTTTTGTACCTATTCATTGGGCATCTCCCATCTGATGCGCATTATGCCAGCAACTGTTATATAAAAGCAGACCGGGGTCATTGTGTGTATGTGTGTGTGTCCCTGTCATCATGAATCTGCCCTCCACCCCCTGCTGAGCATATAGCTTAGTGGGAAAGACAGACATCAAACAGTTCTATAAATGAATGTAAGATTTTGGCCCTGTCACTCGCTACCAGGAGAGGGTTATTGGGCACTCAGCATAGAATAGGATCTGACCTGGGTAAGGGATGAGAGCAGCTTTCCCTCAGGAAGAGCCAGACCACCCTAAGATCTTAGGATGATTCAAGTTCACCAGGCAAGGAAGAAGAAAGAATGGTCAAAGCCCAGGGAGCATGCTGTGTTCGGAGAACCAGAGAGAGACAGAGAGAGAGAGTCACCAGTGTGACTAGAACCACCCAGAGAACAAAGGGGAGGTTAGAGGTCTTCACAGGGGTCCAACCATCCAGGCTTTGGTTGTGTTTTAGCTGCATTCCGAGCGGAAGTGGTGGGTCAAAGTGAAGACAGCACAAACCAGGTTGGTGGTCTTTTGCAGAGAATCAGGTGTATGCAGAGGACCAGGTGGGGTGTGCATGCCTTCACCGACTGGACCAGTTACCCTAAGCAGTTCTCTTATCTCTGCTCTTTCCAACAGGGTAACTTCTTTCAAAATATTGGCTCCATCACCCTGTTTGCTGTTTTCGGTACAGCAATTTCCGCTTTTGTAGTAGGGGGAGGAATTTATTTTCTGGGTCAGGTAAGAGAAACATCTTTGAAAAATTCTGAGAATCTCACATTCTTAGAGCTAGGGCAGGGAGGTGGCGTAGGGATACTTTGTGGGGCCTGAGTTTCACGTTCAAGGTAAATGCTGTCCTGGAAGGAAATCCAAACTCATACGAGGCACAGTAAAGGCATGCTGAAATTGTTTCTAAGTGTCCTCAAAGAGCGTTGGTGTCTGGAATTGAGTGAATTTTCTCCATAATGCCCAAAAGTTTTGGATCTTATTTGCAAGCCAATAATTTCTTAAGATAGAATACTAAAAATAAAGTAGAATATATACCACCAAGGTCTTCAGATTATAACAGTATCAGTTATGTTATCAAGTAGACTGAATCAGGATTAGGCACTGTTTCTTAATGAAAATTTGGAATTTTTAGAAATCAAGATTCTGAATATGTTCACTCAATTCTAAGCTGCCCAGCCATAGAATTACATACTCTGGATTTTCCACCATTGCTAAACCAGTTCCCAGTGTTCTGTACTTTGAGTTCAAATTACTTTTAATCTACCCAGAAAGGTAATATCTCTAGTTTTGCATTCTGCATGTCTATGCATGTCATAGTTTTTTTCCTTTATGGGTACTTGTAGAAAGTTTGCCTGCCCTAGTTCTGTAAACTAAGTTTGAGATTCAGGCCTCTGGGTGACTGGCAGGCTCCTCGTGTGTGTGTCGGATATGTCTGCTTCTGTGGGCAGCTAGCGGCCAAAGCCGATGGCATCTGAGCGTCACCTGGACTGCCGCCTCAGTGGCACCCTTCTTCGTTGCACAGCTTCTAGCATCAAATGGGAATGAACTTAAGAAAACCAGGCCTAAACTGGCCTGAAAGATGTAGCATTCTGTTCCATACTTTTGTTGTATAATGATCGAATGCATGCTTAAACTAAAACTTAGGAGTTTTCTTTATTTTTCAAGTGGTTTGGGGACTGAAGATTAATGTCCTTATTAGTTTCTAATACAGCACTAATGGACATTTTAATCTTCTTGGCTGTTCTCCAGGGGTTTTTTTTTGTGTCTGTGTGTTTGTGTGTTTTATTTTACAGGCTGATGTAATCTCTAAACTCAACATGACAGACAGGTAAATCTTTCATACTGTCACACCCGTATGACTCCTTTTCAGACTGGGGACAGTTCTCTCCACATTGATTCCCGGGTGTGGTATTTCTCTGTTCTGTCTCTCTCATTGTTTTGCCGATGATTTCTGCTGAATTCACTTGTGGCTCAGAAATGAATCAAAACTATATTGTGGAATTTTTAAGATCTCTAATCAGAGCATTGCTGATTGAAATAACTGATTTAATTTAAGCTTTGGAGAGAATAACTCTGGTCCGTTAACCACACAGTGCATCTTTCATTACCCAGAATCATCTTTGGCTAATTTCTGAATCTTCTCAGTGGCCGCGAAGAAAAGTTGTCCTCTGGATAGATTAGGGGTGGAGTGGGGGGCGAGGTGTACAGAGTCTGCCCTGTGGGAGTCCCACGAAGCCAAGCGTGGGGCAGGGTTGGGGAAGCAGGCAGGGCCAAGGGCTCTACCGTGGATATCTTGCTCAGTCTGACGCTGCCCCAGTGAGCGCTCAGAGCGGCCGTCTCAGAGCCCAGCCTGGGAATTTCCTAACTGACTTAGCAAGAAGCAACCCAGGCCGCTGTCTCCTGGATAGTACCAGATAGTGCTTAAAAAGCACACAGGCAGAGTGAGGCCTGGTGTCCCCTCTCTGAGAAGTCCAGCGTGTGTGCAGCCTTGGTCCATGTTTCTGGACCATCGGTGGTTGCTTCTGTGGCCTGGCGGGGGGCTGGAAAGCAAAGCCAGCTCTCAGCCCCATCTCTCCCATCAGGCCAGCCACAGCTTTCAGCCCTCAGCAACTTGGGGGCTAGAATCTTGAAGCCCCTTTCATGGGAACTGTGCCTCTGCTACCAGCCAACCCAATTCCATCTTTCCACCAGGAACACAAATTTTGGAGTTTTTAGTGTAAGATAGTCCTGATATATAAACAAGTAGCGAAAATCACATTCCTATTCCATAAGGAGCTGGAAATAAAGCAGAACTGAGGCCCACATTTTGTAGGTGTTTTGCAAGTGAAAAGAAACACCCCATACCCCTTCCTGTAAAGGAAGAATGTCAGGACATTCACTCCTTCAACCTTTTCTGGGGCAACTGGTTAGAGATATAGACAGTGCTTGATGAATTCCTGTGGCATTGAATCAAACCAGTGTTTATCGGGATGTTGAGGGAGAGAGGAGTAAAAGAATTGTCCCTTCGACAAGCAGAGAGTAAGAACCAGGTAGGGTTTCTCTCTGTGTGTGCAGACACTTCTTTCTTGTTGGAAAACAACTGTCCCCTACATGGGGAACGCTCTGGGGAAAATAAGCCATCAGTCACACACGCACACAGCCACAGGGCCTGGCCAGGCACTTAACCGGGGGGCATTGCCTGTGTGCGTCTTTGGATGACCACAGTGGAAGAGTGCACCTTGTCTGAAGGCGACTTCTCAGCTCTACCCAGTAATCACCATGTGGGAATATGGGCCCAGAAGTACTAAATATTAAAAAAAAAAAAAAAATTGGGGGACACCTGAGTGACTCAGTTAAGATTAAGCGTCTGCCTTCAACTCAGGTGAGGCTCTCTAGGTCCTGGGATTGAGTCGCGCATCAGCCTCCCTGCTCAGCGGGGCGCCTGCGTCTCCTCTTTTGCCCCTGCCTGTGCTCTCTCTCTCTCTCTCTCTCTCAAATGAACAAATAAAATCTTAAAAAAGCATTTTTTTCCCCCCACAAGAGGCCAGGTTTCTAGATTTTAATCATGAATTTTCTAGATTTTAAATGGTGACAAGTTAGTTTTTCAAAACGCCAGGACGGTCAAACGTAAGACCCACAGACCTCTGCACAACAGAAAACGTAAAAATAACTTGGTTGCACATAAGATTTTATCATAGCCATGGTTCTGCTGGAGAGCAAGGTCACTGGTGGACTCAGCAGAGTTACATCCCCACGTCGGTCTTTCACGTGGTGATGTTGCTGTCTTACGAGATGATAGAGTAAATCAGGAAAACACATTTTTAACTTGAACTTCTAGCCTCTGGCCTTATAAAGAACCAGCCACGAAAGTGGAAGGGGGAGCAGCTGATCACATGATGACAGGACTCCTGAGACGGAGCGCTCCATGAGTCGGGTTGTTCATACTTAAGACTTTCCGTGCTCACTGCCAGGAAGGCTCTGCCCCACTCTGGATCCCCAGTTCAAGCTAAATGTCTTCCGTGATTTATGCAAAGCATTTCCCCCCAGCTTCTTACGAAAAATTTAAACATACAGAAAAGACCAAGCATGTACAATGGATCCCAAATGACCACCACATGTCTTCGATTACTATTCAAGTGTATTTGCTTTCTTTTTTAGTTGGAATTCATTAGCCAACACATAGTACATCATTATCACTGTAATTTTTGCTTTAACATGGATCTTTCCATTCGTCCCTCCCTCTGTCCATTCATCAGTCTGTCTGCTTCTAGTTCCTGCTCTGGTTTCAGTTCAGGTTGCTACAGGGATCGCAACAAAGAACATCAGTCAGGCCTTTTCTGGCACAAATGAAACCCAACACAAGTAGTTTTGGGGGCAGGGAGAAGGTTGTTGGCTCAGAAATGAAGTGTTCCAGAATGATGGCTTCCAGCACGACAGCCCCCAGGGCCCACGCTGTCCAGGAATCTCTCCTCTCGCCGCATCTCTGTGCACGCTTCTCAACTGGTCTCGTCCTCGGGCACACTTGCCCCACGTGGCAGCACTGATGGCTCAGGCTCAAGTCACCCTCACGTTAGCTATCCCAGCCAAAAGGGCCAACCTAACTCTTGATGACCTGGGAAAATGCCTGCTGATGACCCTCTGACCAAACTTGGGTCCCCTGCCCACTCCTAGAGCCCTGTGCAACTCTGTGGGGGGAGAGAAGGGGAGGTGTGGCTCCCCAAAGGAAAATGGGGGTGCTATTCCCAAAACCAGGGGTGTGGATGCTGGGCAGAGAGAACCGTGACCATCTGCTCCGCTGCCCTGTCCTCGGGGTTGGAGCCGCACAAGGTCAGCACCCCACACACAAGCCACCAGGGGCTCCCAGGTTCCCCACCCCCACCTCTTTCTTTTTGGACATTCCGAAAATGCTTTTTAGACATTCTTTTTCCTTGAGACCCCTGATGATTTGCCCTGGGGTGAGAGAGTGGGAATTTAAGACAAGAAGACAAGCTCTAGGTCAGGGTGCAGCAGGAGGGCCTCAAGGCCTGCTGTCGGCAAGCAGCCCCCCCCACCCCCCAGGTTGGCAGTCCTTTGGCGGTGTCACCTTTCCTTCTTTCCCTCGCCTTCCTCCTCTTCCGCCCTCCTGCCTGCCATCCCCAAATACCTCTGGTCCATGCTCAGTACAGATCCCGAGAAAGTATGTGTGACTAACATGTAGTGCCCACTCCCTGGACACTCCCAGTGAGGCGAGAGGCAGGTGACCTGTGACAACCTGTGTGGACAGGGCAGGTGTGGAACTGAGCTCTGAACTGAGACTGTCTTTTGGGGTCTCCTCCTCAGCTTGAGATCCAGATGCTGTCCTTGAGGTGAGCCGGTTCGCTTGCGAGGGTTCGCCTTAGTCAGACACAGGGAGCTTGCCTTGGAGACCAGAATGCCAGGTCATTGGCTCAGAGGGTGCACTGTAGCTGGCAAGGCAGCCAGGCAGCTACCCCCAGTAGCCCCGCTCTCCCTGAGCCCCGACTCACGTGATTGTGCGGGGCTGCTGGGGATGGTACAGTGGACAGAGCACACCCCTGTCCCGGGCGAGTAGCTCCGCTTCCCTCCCAGACCGCACCCATGGTGAGGACATGAAACAGAGGTGGCCGGGCTCTGGCTTCCATCTCTACCCAGATCTGCCCCGTTGGAGGTCCCTGTTTTGTCTCATGTTGTAGAAGGGGGCTGAGCTCGTCTGTCTGCTGAGCTAGAAGGAAAGCAGTGCCGGGCGTGTCATTTGACAGGATTGGAAGGCTCTCGAGAACTCTTAGGGGTAAAAAGACAAGTTCAGAGAATAAATCATCAGGCTCCTGAGGTGGCCCATGAGGCCCTCCCTTGCTTGCCAGCCTCCGACATGTCCTGCCGCGTACCCTCGCGGGCTGCTGCCACACTCACGTGTCTGTTTCTCAGGCCAGCAAGCTCGCTCCCACCTCAGAGGCATCTTGCCGCTGTCCCCAGATCCTGGCTTGGCCATCTGCTCTTTATCATGTAGATGCTTGTTTCAGCAAGAGTCATCTCTTCAGGGGCCTTTTCTGACCATCCAGTCTAAGTGGCCCACCCTGTAGCCCCCGCCAGGTCACTCTGATCTTCCACGTCATGTTTGCCATTTTCCGAACCGCCTTTGGTGTCTGCGTGTTGCTATGTCCAGCATAGCAGTCAGGGGCGCGGACTCTGAGCCAGATGGCCTGTGTTTGGATCCTGGCTCTGCCACTTCTTAGCTGTCTGACCTTAAACAAGTTCCTTAACCTCCCTGTCTTACGTAGCCGGGGCAGTAATAGGGGCACCACACATGGGGGCTGTGTGGAATAACGAGTTTCTGTGCGTAAAGTGCCCACACCGTGCCCGGGACGTGGTCATTATTGGCCTCAGTGCCTGAAACATTTCGGACAATTAATAGCTCTTTCTTGGAGAGAATGACATCTTCCTGGGCACTATTAGGGGGGAGCTGCTGGCCTGGTGGGGGGTGGCGCTGGCATGGGTGGCTGCCATCCCCTTGAAGCACCCCAGAGATGCTGCTGACTTTTGGTACTCTCTGAGATGTTGCAAATCTAAGTGCAGCCTAGGCCAGTCACAGGTGGCACTCTGGTGGCCAGGGGAGAGGCAGAGGTCACATCCAGGAGCTCGTGGGCCCTGTGGGGGAGGCCCGTGAGCCATCATGGTTCAGGCTGCTCTGACAAAGAAGGCTGGGGATGTCTAATGTATTTTCAGCAAAAGTCTGCCAACCGTCATTGGTCAGATAAAGCCCGGGGACTCAGGGTGGGAAAGCAGGCTATTCTAACAACTGCCTGTGGGGCGGGAGGAGAGACAGCGGCTCCTCCAGTTACCGCGGCTCCGGTGTGTACGAACGTGTCAGACCGCATACAGGCTCTGGCTTTGCTGTTTTACTGTGTGGGCCCCACGGTTAGCGTCACCGAGTGACCCCTTCCTTTTCTCCTCTGTGCAGCTTTGCTTTTGGCTCCCTGATTTCTGCCGTCGACCCGGTGGCCACTATTGCCATTTTCAATGCGCTTCACGTGGACCCGGTGCTCAACATGCTGGTTTTTGGAGAGAGTATCCTCAACGACGCAGTCTCCATTGTCCTGACCAAGTGAGTGTCCTTTCTTCAAGGCCGCCACTGAAGGTCCTGGTGTCAGAGAGACAGCTGTTCCCAGGCAGCTGCACGAACAGCTGCTTGTCCTCTGGGCGGCCGGGTCACACGCTTCTCCGTCTTCCGTTTGGACAAGCCCTCACTCACCCCAGCGGTGCTGTCAAGGCCCGGGCTGAGCAGAGGCAAGCCCGCCCTTTAGGACCTTTCCGCAGTGGTTTCAAGTGCAGCTTCTTGTCCAGGTCCCAGGGGTGCTTATTAACTGGAGCAGTCCCAGGCCCCGCCTTCCCAGCTTCTGATTCAGTTGTTCTGGGGTGAGACCCAAGAACTGAGGTGCTTTATTAGTTCCAGCATAGGAGGGAGCAGCCAGTTGAGGGATGGTGTGTGGACAGCTTCGGTGCAGACAGAAGCGGAAGGCAGAGGCCCTGCTCTCCCACTGAGGGGCTATCGCCCAGCACCTTCCTTTCCTCTGGTGGAGAATGAGCCCGCGATGCTCACACGCGTCCCAGCTCAAGATGCTGTTGCATGGAAGCTGCTTGGGACACTGTGAATCTCTTTCTCATCTGTTCATCAGTATCCCTGCCCTTGTTGATAGAATCTGAGAAAATGATAGAAGAATCCTAAAATGTCAAGAAGCCACTAAGAAAAAGAAATGACTCTAAGGTCATCTCACATGCGTCTCTCTGACGCAGGCCTGTTTCCTTGAACTCTGTCTTTTGTAGTGCTCATTAGCATGTATGGGCAGGAGACCCAGACAGTTTTAGCAAAACCAGAGAAGGCACTGGCAGTCAAAGCAGTTGGAGGAAAGAGCTCTGGACAGTGTTTCACAATCAGCTAAGAGAACCTTAGGAGCCAGCCTCTGTTCTGCTAAAGAAAAACCTGTTTCCTTTGTTGGCATAGCCACAAGCATAGCCACTCTGTGGATGTTGGCATTTTCTTAAAAGCTTTATTATAGACTACATTCAGGATCTTTACGTTGGAATAGAACGATGTTTTATAGTGGGAGGAACCCAGGTTTTAGAATCAGGTTGATGCCACTCACAGCTGTGTGGCCCTGGGTCAGTTCCTTTACCTCTCTGAGCCACGTGCTTCTCAGCAGTAAAGTGAGGGTGATGATGTCCCAGCCTAGGACTGGGTTTGAGGATTGAATAAGTACTCTCCTGTGTGAGAAGCAGCATCACACATTAACATCAGTTAATATTAGATCCTTTCCTCTTCTACGCCTGTCCCCCAGTTACCATTTCCTGTGTTTGTCCTAGTTTTGTCCTAATCTTACAAGAAAAACTTTACCAAATGTTGCTTAATTGCAACCTTAATTAGCAGACCTTAAAATAAAAACAACTTTAAAACATTTTTATTATTCTAAAAGTAATACATATATTCTTCATACAAAATTTAGAAAAGTAAGAGTACATGCATTATTACTAACCAGAGATAATTACAGTTAACAATTTGGAAGTCTTCCTGTGTTTTATGTAGTGGGACGTATGCCCTGTATACTGTATTGTAACTCTTCCAATTGAGCAGAGTGGAAAAATAATCTTCCATAACCTTATTTTCCTGGTTACAGAGTAGTTCATTCTGTGAACTTCCTGGGATCTATTTAGCAAGTTCCCCACTGTTGGCTTTTTCACGTTTCTCTTGGCAAAGATTTCTGTAGCTTTATTAGGCAATTATCGCAGTAATATTTAAGATCTACTCTGAAAGCCTTTTCACTTTCGGGTTTTGACTTTTGTCTCGTGTCCTGGTGGCTGCACATATTGAACATTCACGATAAAGAATTTTGTTCAAATTGGCGATGGCATCATGAGTTATTTTTATACATTAGGAGCTCAACTCAACTGCTTTTTCTCTAATATGTTTTGTTTTTAAAAATCTGGCAGAAGTAGGACCTTTTCTGAGCTTTTTCTAGACTCTTTGCCACAATAAGGTTAAAGAGGAGGAGCTATTTTCTTTTGAAAGTGAGAAATGATGGAGTCACTGTAAGCAGCCATAGTTTCTTCCTGGAAAAATGCTCTCGAAGGCCAAGGTCGCGTGTAATGACAGTTCCCAAAACTGGAGCTGTGGGCCGCATGCATATGTGTGCAGGCTGGGGGCAAGGGGTGCGGGATGCTAAAGGCTAGCTGTCCACCGTCAGCATCTGGTGAGGGCCCTCCACGTGTCAAACGTCGCTCAGAGACAGCTGGACTTGACAAGGTCAGTCCAGGGTGGGAGAAGGATGCTCCCAGAGGACCCAGAGGAGTGAGTGCCTGGAGTATGAGAGGGAGACCGCCGCTCTGAGGAGTGGGAATGAGGCTTCTCAGCCAAGCTGTCTCATGAGCCGGTGGGCATTTTCAGGCTGGAAAGACAGCGGGCATGCTAGGCGTGCCTGTTTTGGGGGGCTGGGGAGCAGGACAGGAGGGGGCTGTTGTCACCTTTCCTTGGTTATTAGATAGACTCACATCTTGTTTGAGAGTCTACTTCATAAATGATCTCTCTCAAAGTGACCTGACACACTTATCTTTGCAACTGAATGTGTGAGTAAATTATTCCCCTTTTTTGAAGTGTTCATTTTCATAAGTGCCAGAAAGCTATCTTTTGTTTCTTCATTAACTTTAATTAAATTCGTTTTAGCTTTGATTTGTTAGTATGACGATTTATTCTTACAATAACTGCTACAGAGGAAACCTTTTTGTGCTCTCCAGCTGCAGAGTAGGCTCATGAAATGGATCCTGAAGCAGTTTTGTCTCGTGTTCTTTTAAGTGCGAGAAACAAAAAAGGTAGAAATTTGCCAGACCAGAAAGAGTCCAAATTCTACTTTCAATTATCCTGAGTTCAGAAACCGTTGGCCTCTGTCCTGGGTCTGCTGTCCACCCTTGATGTGACCTCACCAGCGAGTCACTTCCACGGGGCCTCTGCATGAAAAGAAAACAGTGGCCCCAGCCAGTGGACCAGCTTGAAGAGGTGGCGGCTGGACACTGTGTGCTGGCGGCCTTAGGTCCATTTGGGAACTGTGGGGGAGCTTAGCCTTCAAAAACACTTGCCCAGCTGAACCCATGTTGGCTCTCAGCAGTCCCCAAGGTAGGGTGTTAACCTGTGGTCGGCTGGGAAAGAAGGGGTTGGAGGAGATGGTGTGTCCAAGTGAGTTGGGAAAACTTTATGTGAAAAAAGTTAGATTTCTTTTTTTGCAGGACTTTTGAGAACCTTTATTATGTTGTATGCTACACTGTGCTGTGAATCATCACAGAAAACTTCCTGAGGTTATTTGATCAAGCTACCCTTTAATCAGAGATTATCCTGCCTTAAAATTATACCTATTCATGAAACGCTGATTAATGAAACCAAATATTTCTATTGATAATTCTTTGTTTTGTTTACTGCGTGCCTTTGTATAATAGGCTCTGCCTTAGGTCCTGGACATGTAGCAGTGAACAAGATGGACACAGGCAACTCATGAATGACTCATGAGTTGGCACTTTCTGTGAAGAAGTCAGGTTCCCGGAGAGCCCAGAATATGTGAAGGCGTCAGAGCAGGTGTTCCTGAGGAAGTGACACTGACCCTGGGTTCTGAGGAACAGATTGGGAAGTGAGCTGGGGCCAGGGAGCAGTGAAAGACGACCATGGTCCCTTGACAGTGGGACCCTTCCTGAGTGAGGAGGAGACAGGGTCACGAGGTCTGGCAGACACGGGGGTCCGGTGTTGCTCAGACCGGGCTTCCTCCTGAAAAGCAGTAGGAAACTGTCGATAGGTTTGGACAGGCCAGTGACCCGATCAGATTGTGCATTTTAAAAGGATCATGCAGGCCAGTGAGTGGAAGGAAGGCAAGGATGTTTAGAAAGAGCCATGAGGCATAAGGCCTGGGACAGAGGATGGTAAGGAGAGGCAGGGAAAGAAGTGGTTGGATCCGGGAGGTAGTCTGAAGGTAGAATCCATTAGGAGGAGGGTCTTTAACGAGGATGACTCCATTGTCATGGTATAATGGTTTTCCCTTTTGGGATAAAACCGTTAACTGAATTTAATGGCTTCTAACATTTTACTTTGTTCTGTTATCCTAGAAGGAAAGTTCTTTCAGTTCTTCCTAATGCCTCCTAACCCACTCTCTCGGCCCTTTCCCTGTGACATTTCTTCTTTAGGTTGCTCCGTGCTCAGATTTCCTGCCGATGCTTCAATTCCAGGTTTTATCCCAGGATCCCTGCTGCCGTCCCCTCCCCCCGCAACTGGAAGCACTCCCCATGGCTCCCTAGGGCCTTTGTGGTGAAATACCAACTCTGAGCTTGGGCCATTGCCTTTCCCGGGGCTACCATGGCAGCTGGTCGTACATCTCTCTTCCCACCGTTCTCCCCACCAGTGCCCCCACCCCGTCCCGTTCCTGGGTTCTAGCCATGCTGATTTACGTAATTGGATGCTCCCAGAATGTGCCGTGCGTTCTCGGGCTCTCTCGGGCTCCCTGCCTCTGCACATGCTGTTCCCGCTGCCTGGGGCACGTGCCTTCATTTCCCCTTCCTCTTCTTTTTCTAAAGCTGAAGCCAGCCCACACGTCAGGAGGAGCCTTCCCTGACCACCGCCCGGGCTGAGTTAGATGCACACCCCGTGTTTCTGCAGCCCTTGGCCCTCCCCCCAGCGTGGTCACTTGTTCTCTCCTTGTTTGTCTTCCTTACCAGACAGAAGGAGCCCCAGCAGGACAAGGACTCTGCTAGGCTCTCTGAACCGCGGTCCCCCACCCCCGAAAGCTAACACAGTAGGTGTTAGTTCACAAAGTAGGTCAACAAATAAGTGACCTAACCCAATGATGGAAGGAAGGAAGGACTGCATAAGCAAAAAAAAAAAAAAAGTGTTGAGTTTTAGTTGATTTCTGATAACTTTGTCTATAACATTTTAACTTCTTTCTTGTTTTCCTTTTACTTCCTAGCACAGCTGAAGGTTTAACAAGGAAAAATATGTCAGATGTCAGTGGGTGGCAAACATTTTTACAAGCCCTTGGCTACTTCCTCAAAATGTTCTTTGGCTCAGCAGCACTCGGCACTCTCACTGGCTTAATCTCTGCATTAATATCCTTTTAATATGACGAACACGCGTGGCTGAGAAGATTTTCATTATTATCTCCATCTCCAGCCATCTCCCCCTCTTCCTTAAGGGGCCCATTCCAGTCTAAGGCAGTGTTGGAAGGAGGACCTTTGTGTACTTTTGTCTTAAGGAGCACTTGCATTGAAACCCAAGGGCTTCGAGATGTGACATGTGCAATTTAGGACGTCTCTTTTCAGAGTGTCGCGGTCCTGCACACTGTTCCCTCTCAGATCCCACCACTAGGGGAACTTCTCACCTGAGATTTTCAGGTTCCCCTGTCTCACTTGTCACAGTCAGAAAACTGGAAATTAACTTCCTCTGAAATTACCAAACTGAGAGAGTCTTTACCCCACTGAAAGTGTTTATATGGAGAATAGATAAACACTCAGAAAAGAGCCTTTCAAAGTGAATCCGTCCAGGATGTTCACGCTGTCTGCACTGCTCAATGGCCCGTACGCTTTTCTAGCCAGAGGAGGAGAGAGCCTCTTAGGACCAATGACACCTTCATTGCTGTAGAAAATTCGTCACGTTTAAAATGGGAACAGGCACCAGACCGTTTCTGTGGGAGCCCAGGCCTGCGTCTCGGGGAGCCGGCCACCTGGCCCTCCTCCACGAGCAGTGTGTTCCACAGATGGCCGGAAGAGCCACCCTTGCTGACAGGCTTGCTGGTCTGCCATCCTGGTGAATTTTCCCTTTCCCCCTTTGTCCAGAAGTCTGAAGTCTCCATTGTTGGCTGACAGCTTCTCATATTGTACCAATAAACAGAATGGAAAACTTTTTCTAGATCAGTATTTTCCTCCACATTTATCTCTCTCCTGGACGGGGAGGGGATGGAGAAGCACCGGCTCTACGGAAGCCAAGGGGATGGGCGCTGCGAGCCCCAGCACGGGCGAGAGGGCTGTGCTTGAAGAGAGAGAAGATTCTCCTTTCACAGGAGCATGAGTTTAGAAATCTCCGGGAATGTCAAAGAAGGTCCTCCAATGGGGCACTTTCCCCAAGAGTTCTGGACACGCCTTCAGCTGTCTTATCTGATGTTGGAGGAAGGGGGGAAAGCGTGACACGCCCTGGAAGGGACCTGGCAGCACGGGCTGTCCTCCTGGCCGCGGCCCCAGCCTTGCCCCCGCAGCCCCGGCACATTGCCAGCCTTCCAAGTCAGCATTTTTAAATGAGTTGACTTAGGTTGATTTTAATTCTTCCCCTGCCATTTGTCTCAGGAGTTTCCATTCTTAGTGTTTTGTGAGATCCCCCTTCTTAAAACAACAGTCTCCCTGCAAAGGAAAAGAAAACAGTGGATATTCACATGTTTCCCTGGGATGTTCCGAAGCCTTTCGTATCCATTGCCTACCCTGTATATTTGGAAGGCAACATCTCCCATCAACTGTCCCTTGGTTCTTTTTCCTTGACAACTGTTATTTACGTGCTAAAGCATATTGACTTGAGGAAAACGCCTTCCTTGGAGTTCGGCATGATGATCATTTTTGCTTATCTTCCTTATGGGCTCGCAGAAGGAATCTCCCTTTCGGGTAAGTGACAGAAACATTGAACTGGCACGTTGTCCTGCCTGGTGAAAGAGATTAGGTCAGTGGAGTCACTTCCAATCACAAGAGACAGTCACAACTCAGTAAAGCTTAAGCAACAAAGGAGATTTACTGGCCCTTTAGGGATACCTCTGAATTTAGACCTGGCTGGATTCAGGGGCTCAGTGTTGTCCTGGTCACATCTTCTCTTCACCGGCCACCCTGTAGCAGAGATCAAAATGTCACTTCCCGTGTTGTCCCTTTCCCAGACCAAGTCCCCGAAAGGGCCTTCACTGAAAGGATGGGGTCAGACTGCCAAGGGCCTGGCCCTGGGCCCTGGCCCCCACTGATCTGCATTCTATCATGATAGTTTTGCCTTTTCCAGAATGTCCTACAGATGAAATTACATAGTATACAGACTTTCGTGTCTCCTTTCTTTTAGTGATCATAATGTTGTTGAAAGACACTCATGTTTTTGCACGTGTCAGTAGTTTACACATTCTTACTGCACCATATTTTAGTCATTCATTTGAAGGACGTTGGGGTTTTTCCAGATTTGGGATATGAATATGTGTGGCTGTTTTCATTTATCTTGGATAAATACCTAAGAAGTGAAGTTGCAGGGTCATATGGTAAGTACGTATTTCTTAGAAACTGCCAAGTGTTTTCCTTTTTTTTTTTTTTTTTTTTTAAAGATTTTATTTATTTATTTGACAGAGAGAGAGATCACAAGTAGGCAGAGAGGCAGGCAGAGAGAGAGAGAGAGAGGAGGAAGCAGGCTCCCTGCTGAGCAGAGAGCCCGATGCGGGACTCGATCCCAGGACCCTGAGATCATGACCTGAGCCGAAGGCAGCGGCTTAACCCACTGAGCCACCCAGGCGCCCTGCCAAGTGTTTTCCAAAATGACTGGGCCATTTTGCATCCCCACTAGAATGCCTGAGAGAGTTCTAGCTGCTTCCTGTCCTCATCAACACTTAGTTTAATTTTTAAATGTTTAGCCATTCTGATAGGTATGTGACAGTTTGATTTTGACATACTTTGGTATAATTCTCATTATATTCCACTTGGGGTTTGTTGAGTTTCTTGGGTTTATAATTTATGGGGTTATAGCTTTTCACCAAATTTGGGAAATTTTTGCCCATTTCTTAGACACTTTTTTCTCTTTTCCCATCTCTTCTCCTGTTGGGAGTCCAATTACTAAAATTACAATTGACAGTGTTCTATCATCCCGTAATATACTTTGCCTTTTAAATTTTTTTCAATCTTTTTTTCTTCTGCCTATGCTTTACTTTGGCTCATTCCTCTTGCTGTGTCTTTATGTTCATGGGTCTTTCCTTCTGCCATGCTCACTGTCCTGCTAGTCCATCCAGTGTATTTTCCACTTCAGATGTGTATGTATTATTCGTACCCAGGAGTTCCCTTTAGGTCATTCTTATATCCTGCATTTCTCTCCTCACCGTGTTCGTGATTGTCTGTACCTCCTTGAGCTGAGGGAGCGTGTTTGTACAGCTGTGATGTCCTTGTTTGCTGATTCCGTCCTCTCCGTCAGTTCTAGGTCTTTCTCGGCCAGTGTCTTCTTGTAAGTCATGTTTTCCTGCTCTTTGCTCGCCTGTTAATTTTTGATTGGATGCCAGTCCCTGTAAACCTTATTATGTTATTGAGTTACTAGATTTTTCTTGTATTCTTCATAGAATTTTGGATCTTCTTCCGTGGTGTATCCAAGTTTCTTGAAATCAGTTTAATCATTTTGAGATTTACTTTCAGACTTTGTCCTCAGGTCTGGAGTAACACTAGGAAGTAACGCAGTGCCCTTCTAAGGACTCTGTGTCCTGTCTTTTGTATTACAAGGTCACCCCACTCTGGCCTGTGGGAACACAAACTTCCCAGCCCTGTGTCTGCTTCAGAAATTGTTGGCCTGTTCCTTTTCAGTGGTATGTCTCCTTCGGCTCATAGGATCTCACGCCACACGTGTACAGACCAGTATAATCCAAGATTCAAGGGGACACTGCTGTAGCCCCCCAGAACTGTTTTTCTGGCAGGCCTCCTCCTCTGCTGCTCGGGCTGCTTCAGCCCTGCAGCTCTCCTCGTCCCTTCTCAGCTAGCCCGACTCTGCTGGACTGGGTTTTGGAGTTTCCCCCTTTCTAAGCCTCAGCCTGGAAGCTCTGTCTGGGCTGGGCCAGGGCCTGGAGCAGGAGTGGCCGCTTTGTTTCCCTTCAGTCAGGAATGTTTCCCTCCCGACAGCCCTACCCTGTAGTACCCAGCGTCAGAAGACACCTTTGTTTCCTATCTTTGATCCGGTTTTCTAGTTGTTTGTAGCAGACTGCAGTTGGCATAGCAAAATGGAAGTCCCCAGTGGTTTTTATTCACTCCATTGAGCAGCACTCTCCTTCCCCGCAGATCATTCTCTAGAATTACAGTCGGTGGGCAGATCCTGCCAAGGAGGAAGCAGAGAGGACTCTGGCCGTTTTCACTAGAGAACTCTTGGTAAACCTCACGGTTTTGTTTGTTCTTAATTTGATTTGTTCCCATCAGTTCTACTGGATAATTTCATCCCAGTATCTGCCATCGAGTTCCTTCTCTTATCTTTCCTGAATTTTGGCACTTATATAAACAGTACCTGTGAGTCATTTGGCTCTAGCTTGGCTATTTTTACCTCTGTTTTTCTAAACTGTTCCCCACCCCTTTGAGATGAACACCAAGTACCTGCTGGCAAAGATGTATTTCATGCCTCCATTTGGAATTTGTGATCAAAACCAGGGAATGTTTTTCTTGTCTTCAGAGCAGCAGTGTTTTCTGTTTGTAGGGCTTCACTTTTTTGACGGCCTTTGCTAAACAAACCAGTGGGCAGTGGGGGCAGAAACAGCACATGCGAGCCAAGAGCAGGCTCAGCTGCCTCTGGGCCGTTGGCTGGGCTTGGCCCATATTTGACTTTGGGATATTTGTCACACGGTTTTCAGACAAGGGTAGGATAGCCCTGGTGTGTGTGAGGACCGTCAAGTCCCTCTGAGAGAGTGCAGCCGGGGCGGGCGGGGGTGATGGTTGCTATCCCCCGCTTCCTTCTCCTCCTGCACTTCTGTCACAGAGGACTGAGGAAGCAGTTACCAACAATACACAGCAGGGTGCTGTTCCCCGAATCACACACCCTAATCAGGTGTTTCAGACACAGAGGTTAAGGTCACCAGACCTGCGTTGGATCCCTGCCCCGCCCCCTCATTAGCTGTGCAACCTCACAGAGCCGCCTTAACCACTCTGAGCATCCACTTCCTCCTCATGAAATAGATGATATAGAAGGATACCCCCCACCCAAGGCCCTTGGGTCAGGGGTTAAAGGGAACGATGCGAGTAAGAGTCCTGACAGGAGACATGCTGGGGTGACACTTCCTGCTGGCCCTGACACCCTCAATATGTAAATTAGTGACACCCCCTTTCCCTGTCACAGACATCCTGGTTTTAATAGCAAATTAAACAGGCCCCCTAGTTATGAGTTAGTG
Source organism: Mustela nigripes (assembly GCF_022355385.1). Lineage (NCBI taxonomy): Eukaryota > Metazoa > Chordata > Mammalia > Carnivora > Mustelidae > Mustela > Mustela nigripes. The sequence continues at coordinate 129,411,711 of NC_081563.1, forward strand.
TTAGCTGTTCTCAGAATCTTTGTTCTGACTCTGTCAGTCCTAACGAGTCTAGTCATTGAGGCCAGTTTCAAGGGCCACTTTGCCCTCTGGCTCTGAAGATCCAGGGCTGAACAGACCCCACTTTTGCCAGTTTAGCCAACAGTGGGCTGAGGGAGGGGGATTGGGGCAGAGGGACACACTGTCCTGGTGAGTCACGGAGTATGGGACGTAACCTCCGTTCTACCAGAGATCATGGTGCGGCGCTCCTGTGCCCGGGGTAGGAGAAAACCCACAAGCCACTGGTCCTAGGAGAGATGAAGTGCACCTGGGTCGGTTCTCACTACAGAATCCTGTGCAGCCACCGAATAAATGAATTTGACTTACTTGTGCTGGCGTGGAAAGAACTCCCAGATAGATTGCAAAATTTTAAGAAAAAAAGATCATCCATTCAACAAATACTTGTTAAATGCCTCCTCTGCGCCAAGAACTATCCTTGGTACTGGGGCTGTCCTTAGTAAACAAGACCACATCAGGCTTCTACCTGCCAAAGAACGGTGGTAAGCAAACACATACGGGTAATTTCGGGTACTGAAGAAGGGGCAGGAATGAGAGAGATCAGAGCAATGGGATAGTGGCGTGGGGGCAGACACATCACGCGGTAGGGGGTCAGGAAGGTCTCCCCAAACAGGTGGTGCCTGAGCTAAGACCTGTGTGCTGAGAAGGAGCCAGCCCAGGCAGGACCTAGGGTGGCATTGCTGAGTGGGGCACTGCTGTGAGGGAGCTTGGCGCACTCCAGGAAGAGCAGGAAGACCAGAGAGACAGGGACCCCGGCCGGTAGGGTTCTGTAGGCCCCGGAAGGAATTGGGATTCTGTTATATGTGCAAAGGCAGGTAAGTGTTGCAGGCCTCAAAAATGCCTCTGGGGGGAAAAAAATTCCCTCTGCTGGTAATCCATGCTTCATACATCATGGGATCCTTCTGTTGAGCGCATTTTAAAGGCAGATAAGCTTTATTATGGCATAAGAAAACTGGCGGCCTGTGTCGGGACCTTTAATAGTAGTTTCCCGGGGGCAGGCTGGTGTGAATGGAGATTCTCTTACTCTGGACCTCTGAGTCTGAATGTTTTATAGCAAAACACAGCAAGGTGCAGTGCAGTGGAAATTGTACCACGATAGACACCCTTCACCTTCTGCCTTTGGACTTGAGTCTCTATTCATCATCATTGTTCGTGACATTTAAAACAGTGGATTTAGCTGAAACGAGAAATGGATTTCCTTCCTTCCTTGAAGCTGGCCATTTTGTTGCACTAGTTATCTACTTCCTCAAATGATTTTGCTTTCTAAAAAGAAATACACGTGTCAGGAATTCTTCCTTACAAGGCATTTTTTAAAAATACCCATGCGTTGGGGGGCCAGGGTGGCTCAGTTGATCCACCTTCGGCTCAGGTCCTGATCTCAGGGTCCTGGGATCGAGCCCTGCACCAGGCTCCCTGCTCAGCAGGGTGTCTCCTTCTCCCTCTCCCTCTGCCTCTGCCCCCTATTCCTGCTCTTGCTCTGTCTCTCTCATAAATAAATAATCTTTAAAATAAAATACCCATGCTTTTAGCTGTAGAAGTGAGCCTGTCTGCTCCATTTACCCGCTGGTGTTTTCACAGCCTGTGTGGTGGCGGCTCCAGAAGGTGAAGGTGGTCTGGGTGGTGGAGAGGGCTCATAGGGCAGATACTCGAGTTGTCCATCAGGATTTCACATCCACTGCTGACTCTTTCCTTCAGCCCGCAGAACTCGAGAGATGTCCTGACCTCGGTCCAGCCCTGGGTTAAGGTGGTGGCTGGCTGTTCACTCTTGCATTGGCCTGAGGGCCCGTTATCATAGGGTCCACACTCAGCCTCTAGAGGGGACTGTTTATCTGTCCAGAAAATGTGTTGACATTTCAGTTATTTGCCGTCATTACAAGCTGGAAGATTTCCCATATGAAACAGACTTCTGGCATCTCTCAAAAGGCCAGAAGGAAGACTGGTCAACACTGAGCCCCCCCTCCACAGGGAGAACTTCCGAGATGGGCTTGTGCCTTCTTCGCCCACATGTCAGTCATCCTTTTTTTGTCTTTCTTGTCTGGCCCCTGACGCTTCTGAGTTTGCAGCCCTGACCTGGTGCCCAGACTGACCCGCCAGCCAGAGCCCTTCCGCACTGAGCCGGCCCTCTTGACGCAGAGCACCGCGGCGGGACGGGCTAGAGGGCAAGCAGGAAGGCTCCCCGGGGCTCTGGCAGTGGATGCTGCTGCTCAGTCCCAGGGCAACTTCCGCTGTCACCTCTGACTTCCCAGATCCTTTGGTTTTCCGGAGAGGTCGTTTCGTGTTGGGACTGCTATGGGCGGGACAGCAGTGTCAGTGGAAGGCCGCTCGAGTCACAACCTAAACATGGCTCAGGCACCTCTGGGTTTGACTTTTATTTCGAGGTAAGAACTCCAGGGTCTCAGCTTTGCCATGGAGTTGATAACCCTTCAATGACTAAAGCAGACGAGTGAAGCAAAATGCTTTGGAAACACAGAAGCTGGGAACTTTCCCCCCTGGGTGGCGATGCTAAGGATCAAGTCCCTAAAAACTGAAATGTGTCGGTGCCACGATCAAGCCCCAGGTTGCTCATCTGGACCCCGGGACTAACCGCACCGTGCATGGAGCTGTTGGGGTCGTGAGGCTACACCATGTGCAGGGCCTGTCACAGCCCGGACTGAGCCGTTCTGAGCTGCCCCTCCGCCGTTGGGTGGAGTTCCAGCCTCAGCTTCTGGTCTCTGCCCCTTCTGTCTCGCTTTGCTTTGCCTTCCCTGGATTCTGTGGCCGTGTCAGGAAGGTTCAGCAGTCTGGGGGTGCCCCCCTGGGCCCCGCAGGAGCATAGTGGGAGACCCGCTGGAGGTCACGGTGTGTGCGTTCTCACCTAGCAGAGCAGCGGTTTGCAGCGCCGCTTGGGCTGTAGTCCTCGAGGGACACGGGGAGCCCGCCCTCTCCTTTCCCTGTCCCATCCTGTCAGGTGTGCCTCCTGGGATTGTGGGAAGCTTCGCTGGAATGTTCCTGGCAGCCTCCTTGGCAGGGAAGAATGAAAGAGCATAGGAATTTGCCTTGTTCGCACCAGGGAGGGTCTGCCTGGGGGGGGGGGGGGGGGCGGGGGGCGGGGCTTGAAACGGCCCCGAGGGTGGTTTTCATCATTTTCCAACTTTTCCAAGTGGAAAGTCAGCCCAGCATCCCTGTCTACAAAGTGGCAGGAATAAGCTACGGTTCTGCTTACAAATTTTCACTTGTAATCCGTACATTTTAGCCATTTATTTAATGAGTTTATAAAAATCTCTGCTTCCTTATGTGAAAATTAGGCCCCTTTTCTGCTGCCAAGGCAGGGCAGGCCAGAGAGGTAATTAACCCCTCTGTGCAAAGTGCTTTGGGAGTGGTTAGGGGCCGTGGGCCACGCTCAGTGGGCCACGCTCAGTCCCGAGTGAGCAGCAGGAGGTGTAAACGCATGGAGAGCTTTCAGGAAAGGACGTAGATCCTTTTTTAGTCACTCCTCTCTCTCGTTATATGAGTAACTTGTGATGAAGGGAAAATTAAAATTAAAGAAAAATATTAAAAAGTAAATAAAAATCCACCCATTCTCCATATCCAGATTCTTGTGCTCCCTTTCTGCTCCAAGAGTGGTGCACCTGCACACGTTCCATCGTGGGTGGCAGGGACAGCTGTCACTGCACCTGCTCAGCCTGGGGCCTATGGTGATCACTCTACATGGCTTATCTCCATTGCCCTCCTGACGGGTCCAGGGAGGGCGCTGTTAGTCCCACTGCCCAGATGAGAAAGCTGAGGCATGGAGAGGGGAAGAAGCTTAGCCCAAGGTCACCCAGCCGGTAAGGAAGCTGCCAGAGACAGGGCGCCCATAGCACTTCTCTGAAGCCTCTGGGAGGCCTCAGGTAGTACTTTCTTCCTCCCTTTTTTTATCCTTTTTCTGAAAACATGTAACACTGTAGGGCCCGGTAACTTGCAGAAAATGTGCGATATTTGTGTATCACGTAGCAGGTGCTTTTCTGCCCTGTTCATGTCTCTGTGCTTTGCCTCTTGGTTCCTCTCTAGGCATCATGGCCATCCTGTTCTCAGGCATTGTGATGTCCCACTACACGCACCATAACCTGTCCCCGGTCACCCAGATCCTTATGCAGCAGACCCTCCGGACCGTGGCCTTCCTGTGTGGTGAGTTCTGCCTCTGTGGTCCCGTGGGGGCAGGCCGGCAGCCCATGGCTCAGCCACACACTCTTTCCCCCACGGAAAATTCCGTAGAGCCACATACTTCGCTCCCTTATCTTTTGTTTATTACTCTGGCTTTCAAATTCTATAATGTAAACCTAACTCCTGATAACTTTCTGGAACATTCGATGCCTATAATTTTAAGACCAAAAATAATGAGAATAAATATGAACACTGGAGACTGATTAATGTTTATAACATCATAAAGTGACATTTCCAAAAACATGCCTCCTGGCACTGACATCAGTGAGGGTTAGGTGAGACAAGACTCCACAGTCAAACAAGAGCCTGGAAAATCCTGGGGGGAATATATGCTTTCAGTTTGGCGGCCGCAAGAGCATCGTGAGCTGACGCACATTGTGCGTGTCTGAGAAGGGGACGTTGTTAGAGCTTTTTCCCAGCTTGTCCACGGGCTCCTTTCCCATGAGAGCAGCTCAAAGGGCGTAACTCGAGCACTTGTCGCTGCTGCATGGGGCCCTCTGCACAGAGGACTCTCTCTGTGAGGCAGTTTCAGTGTGAGCTCTTGCTCCCCCACACTCTGATGTACCCCCTCCCCCGCCTTCTCCCTGGTTTATACGTGGCAGCGAAGGACACACACTCACACGGTCCCTTTCTGCTGGCCTCCCGGGTGGCCACGCCCCAGGTGTCATCGCCAGCACCTCCCTGGCGCTGCGGTGGGGTCCGGCTCATTTTCCAGCACTGGTTCCACGCTGTCACGCACTAGGTGGCGGGGACGGGCCATGCAGAGGCTTCCTTCCGCAGCCAAGGGGGCTCAGGAGCCAGAGGTCAGAGGACTTGCCCACAGTCTCGTGGCTGAAAAGGGAGTCTAGAATCCAGGTCTGTCTCTTCCTGGTCCCGGGGGTCTTTTTTCCACAGCATCCCACTCACAAAGTCCTAGCTAAGATCTCTGAGCCCGACTGTCACAATTAAAGGAATATAAAGCAAACCACCCAACAATTTTGTACCCATCAGGCTGGCATGCTCCAGTTTTGCTAATACCCACTTCCGGCACGGGGATATGGGAAGCAGGCCCGTTGACAGGCATGGCCTAATGCCATCTTCGGGGAGAGTCATGCAGCCTTGGGCTGCGCGTCAAAGCCGTGTGCTCTTTGACCCAGCAGAGCTACCCTCGGGTGGAGCTTGGATATTTGTCATAAATGGTGTTATCACCAGTAGAAACCGCCTCCGTGTCTGTTGACACCGATTTGTTAAACTAGCCGTGACGTACCAATATATTGGAATTTATGCCGCCCGGGAAAAGCATAACATAGATCTGAGTATATTCTAAATGGGCTGATTTGGAAAGATCACAAAAATGTTTATTAGATAAGAAAAAAATTCAAGGAGGGGAAGGGTGTGTATACACTCCCACTTGCAGACTTGTTCTAAAAAGATGCATGTTTAGAGAAGAACATGGCTGAAATGTTTTAAAACAGCCTCTCTGTTTTATCATGTTCAACTATTTTAAAATACAGTCCTTGTCTCCCTGATGATAAGCCTCTTCTGACATGACCATGTGAGCAGGGAGCCTAGTGCTAGGAATTCACGGGGTGCTCTTTCTTGGGTACACAAGTACCTGCTTGCACAGAGAGCGGCGTCGACTCAATCTGACCTGTGGAGTGAAGCGAAGAGTCAGAAATGCCCCTCTCCCTGCAGATCCTGCTGGGACAAGCTGTCTTCCCAAGCTGTGGCAGCATTAAATGCGTGTCATCACTCTAGCTTTGGCTGCCCTGGCAAGAAAGTTAACCGAGGGACCTTTTCACACTAGGAATGTGGTATCTGTAGTCATTTCTCGGACTTTGCTGCAATTGGGATCCTTGCCGATGACTGTTCGACAAAGGGACAGATTCATAGGTTTATCATCTTCCCCAGGTGGGAGATTATGTATTTGCATTTATTTGACAGCTGCCTCATTAAATGAGGAGATTCTGAATAAGCACGCACGTGCAGCTCGTGCGATAGAAGAAAACGAGCCGACCGAAGCGCGGTTTCCAGCAAGGCATCGGGTGCCGGATTTTTCAGACAATAAGCAGAGTGTTACAGTAGATCCTGACTTGCTGTGAAATGTTTGCTTGTGTGCTGTGTCAGAAGAAAATAGTTGGGGCTGAATAATCCATTCTTTGGTTTGTTTCAGAAACATGTGTGTTTGCATTTCTTGGCCTGTCCATTTTTAGTTTCCCTCACAAGTTTGAAATTTCCTTTGTCATCTGGTGCATAGTAAGTATTTTCCTTGTTTTTTATTTAATTACTTATTTGTAGATCAATAACCACATGTTCTGGATTCATTTATGTAACTGTTAACTGCTCAAGGTCAACAGCTACATAGACACTCTTCTGTTTAAAGTTTCTTTTGTTAAAAAATCACAAACATATGATGAAGGGAGAAGGGGTGGAATTAAGGGAATGAATATCCTTGGAAAAGAATTTTTGCTTCTTTTTAAATATTAAATGACCTTGAAGGTTATGGTCTTCTCTAAAAACTACAAGTTTCTGTGTTTCTGTATTAGGTGGTAAAAGCAACTTTCAGAATTGAATGTATAAGTGATCATAACCATGTAAAAACATCATGCATAGAAAAAAAAAAACATGTAAAAAAATGGAGCACAACGTTTCCAGTGGTTGTAGAATTGGGGATGATTTCTTTTTCCACTTTTGCTGGATAATCTGTAATGCACATACTTCTCACTGTGATTTTCTTCAAATGTGTCCGTTTTTGCGCGTGACCTTGGACACTTGTTTAGAGTAAAGATTACCACAGCCTTACCTCCCCAGAGGTTCACCCAGAGCAGTCATCCCTGGTGATTCTTACCATTCAGAAGGTTTGCGAAACTTACCATTGGACTCGGGGCAGCAAGGGGAAACAAATTAAAATATGAATTTAACTTAATTAAGTAATTTAAAATAGGAAAAGAAAACTTTAATCATTCACAGTAAAATCAAATCTTTTGGCAGAATGGAGTCGGGGGAGGGTAAATGTTTAGCGTTTAAAACAAAGGGGCAGCTTCCTCAGGCATCAGATGGAAGTGACATGAATGGCTTCTAACATGTGGGCATTTAGCCTGTGCTCCCAGGTCCCTCATCTGGGCCCCTTCTGTGTCTCTCACCCCTCAGTGTGAGCTCGTCTCCCATAAGCCCGCCTACTGATCCATACTGTAGTCCCTAATTTGATCTCTGTTGTCCTTTTAGATCCACTGTTAACTTAAGACAGGTGAGACACACGCCTTACTGTGCTCAGTTATCATGATTCATGTACAGTTAACTCTTATTACCAGTGCCACTTAATAGAACCCAGCTGTTGAGACGCAGACCTTTTTATAACACTATCACCTGCCATGTGCAAACCAGTGAGGCCTGCCTGTTTGGCGTGTGGGCAAACTGAGGCACAGAGAAGCTAAAGAGCCCTAAGGGAAATGATGTTTCTCCTGGTAGTGTGGGTGCTTCCACCTCTCAGTCGGCAAGAGCTCGTTGCTTTTGTCCCTGTTATCTGTCCTCCAAACTCAGGTTTCAGGGCAAAGAGAACAGCAAAAGTCAATTACAGAAAGTATAATAGTCTTTAGTGTGGTCACACCTGAAACACAGGTGTGGGAATGAAAGATTGGATTTCAGTGGGTGAAGCGAGGAGGTCCTCCCTCCACCATGAGCTGCGAGCAAGAGGAAGATGAGAAGGTGCTCCGGAGAGGGAGCTTGGTCTCCCCCGAGTGCACAGGCAGGCTGGTCCTGCCTTTCCTGGAGATAGCCCTTGCTGTTCTGATGGGTTACCTGAGACTTGCTCAGTGGTCAAGGGCACAAGCTTTGGGGGCGGAACCGGGTTTGGGGCATGGCTCCCAGTAATAAAAGCATTGCAGGGATCTAAATTTAACAAGATATAATGCATATTAAATGCCTGGCACATTGTCTGACATACAAATGTTAGATGATTGGGAGCCATTGTTAACTTGACTGTCCAAGGCATAGAGGCCAAAGCACACTCAATTCATGCTTCCTAAAAGAATAAACTTAGAGCCTGCCGAATGTACATGTGTATATTGTCTACGTATTACTAAGTTAGTTATGGTAATAACCAAGATGAAAAAAGTAAGTTAATAAGTATTTCTGGGTATCCAGTTAGATAAGATCTAAACCTTATGTAAGGCTATATTTTTTAAGACCAACTTTGGGGATGGTTAGGAACCAAAAGCCTTGGCAAGCACTTGCCAGATAGGGCGCATGTGACCTTTTAGAACCTACCTACGCATTCCTTTTGCTTTGGGACTAGCATTCACGAGCAGCATTATGTGTAAGCCCTTCTCAGTCACCCCTCCTTTCCCTGAGGAGGTTGGGGGCGCCCACGGGAGAGGCAGGAACAACCTTGTCTGTCCCTCCAGAGCCAGCCCATTGGGAATGATTAGTGTAGGCCTGTCCCACGGTGAAGCACCTTTGGAAAAGTGAGAGTGCCCTTAAATTAATCCCTGGATGCTTCAGCCTGGCCCCTTGGCATTCGGTTTTGTTCTCCTGTCATAGCTTAAAGCTGGCTTTGATACCTTGTTAGTCCTCTCTTCCTGGCTGCGGAAACATAACATACAAAGTGCGATCTTCTCCCAGACTCAGAGAAACTAGCATCTCTAGCAACATGCCCCAGCTGGGTCTCTGCCTAGCGCTGCCATTCATGTCTTTCATGGCCAAGGGGAAGGCTGCATTTATTATGGGCGTGTCACAAGGTCTGTGTTAGCTTCAACAAGCTTCACTTGGAGGCCCAGCGATTTCTGTCTACAGCTTCGTTTGTGGATCTTCGCAGGTGCTTGTGCTGTTTGGCAGAGCCGTGAACATTTTCCCTCTTTCCTACCTCCTGAATTTCTTCCGTGATCATAAAATCACCCCGAAGATGATGTTCATCATGTGGTTTAGCGGTGAGTCCAATATTGAATGAGCAGTAGACGGAAGATCGCTTATAAAGGCCTGCACGGTGTGGAGAGCACGAGTGGCTCTCCGCTGGGGCCTCCGAAAGCGGGCGTGCCGCGTAAGGCAGGAATCATGCCAGTCCCCGGCGCCGGGTGAGTCCCACACAGACGGTGCCCCTCACAGGCTCTGTGCTGCAAGGCGAGTGGGTAGTGCTCGTCTGTTCGGCACGTGTGGAGGCTCAGGTTCAAGGGCAACGGATTTGCTTGGGTTCCCGTGACGACAGGAGGCAGAGCCAGCATTTACTGTCCTGCTCCTGCTCCTCTCGACGGGCAGCCCAAGCCAGCACGCACCGGGGACAGCTCTCACCTGCCTGCAAGCAGTGAGGGGCTCCAAAGAGAAAAGGTTCAAGTTCAAACAGTTTCACACTACAGGCTAGATTTGGCTATTTCTTTTCATCCAGTCAGAGTTCTGAAAGTTGATTGGAACATTTTCAGTTTCTGTGCAAATTCCTCTACTTTCTAGAGGAAGGGAATGATTTCATCTTTGGCTCCTAACAGACTGGATCCTTAGGCATCTTTAAATTTATTTTTGAGCAATACATCCCGTTCTTTGTACTTTCTTATTTAAATATTATAATTAAAATATTCCGTGTGGGTCGGGGTAGAGCAACATGCTTTATAAGCTGTTTTCGATCCAACAGCATATCTATACATTTCTTGCAGATTTCTCTCCTCTTTCAAAAGGCCTTGTTTAAAATATATACATATGTATATGTGTGTGAGGTATGTATGTATGTTTAGTGAGAGAAACTTTTTCCTCAGTCTTTCTTGCCAACAAGAAAAACATTTTTTTTCTAAAGTAGTTGATCCAAGGTCTTAAAAGTCTCAAAATCTAAGAGATGTATTGGATCCTTTACATGGTTGTGTGAGCTGTTTGGGGGAGGCAGGCATGATGAGAGACCTCTGTGGGGAATGGCGGCACTGTTTTAAACAGTGAGGGAGGTTGGTCCCAGCTGTTCCTCCCAGGCCATCCCGAGCCCTCTCTCCACAGATTTTCACCCTTTCTTTCCTGGATCCTCAAGCTCTGTCTTTACTGAGACATCATCGTTGAAACTCTTGGAGATTCTTCTCTTTCCCAGGAAGAAACCAGCGACTTCAACCAACATCCCTTCCGCATAGCCCCCCAGCTGCTTCCCGTCTCCCTTTGCAGCCAGACCTCCTTAAGTGGGCTGTCCTCCTCTGTTTTCTCCACTTCCTCACCTCCTGTTCATGGGCCTGAACTTGGCCTTCCCCAGGTCACCAAGCAAACTTCTGCTGCCAACACCTGGTGGGCACAGGGCAGCCCTCGTCCAGCCCACCTCCACAACTGTGAGCTCCTTCTTCCCACTGATCTGCTTTCTGCCTGGGGACCCTCTTCCCTGGGCTTCCAGGCCATGCTCCTGGTGGTCCTCCTTCTCAGGTTCCCCTTACAACCTTCACCAGCCCCTAAAACACTGGCATCCTCAGGATGTAGCCCCAGACCTGCTTCTGCTCTTGTGGTCTCACAAGCTCACCCATCCCGGTGGCCCCAGCATCCATCAAGTTCCCACACCCCAGAGCTCTTTGCTCTTAGATCTTGACTCATGCTTAAGTCCTCCTTCGATGCCGTGAGAGCTCATTGTCTTGGGACTGAATTTACCTTCCTGCCCAACCTCTTCTTTGCCAGCGTCCCTCTTCCACGGGAAACAGTGATGTGTGTTATGACAGAGGTCTGGCTCACTCCACGTTTGCTCTGTGTATACCTGTCCTGTGCCCAGCATTTTGTCCTCAGGCCACCAACCTGGCAGGCCCCGCTTCTAGTCCTGTGTGACAGGTGGAGAGGTGGAGTTGAGGCCTGGGGGAAAGGAGGGTGCGGTGGGGTGACCCCAGGAGCCAGACTCCAGAGCCTGCTCCCAGAGCGCCGTGTAGCACAGCCTCCTGGGACACCCCACCATTGTCTGTGCCCCTCCCTTCCCGGGTCCTCCCACCTCCGGCTCACCCCTGTGGCCTGTTGCTTCCACTCTCCATGTCTCTCTTAATCCTGTCCCCTTTCTGTGCCCGTGTCTCAGGTCCGCACTGCTGCTGCGGTCAGACCCCCATCGTCCTGTGAGGCTCCAGCCTCTGTGTCTGTCAGACCCTTCACGGTGTCCCCTGCCCCGTTCTCCCCTTCTTCGGGCGCTCACCATGGCACAAGCCCTTGTCTGTGGTCTCCCCACCTGTTACCCTCTGGGGGGCATCGGGCAAGCCAGCACATTCTCCAGAGGGTGCTCTTCCCAGCCCAGGGCAGCCCCTCAGCCCAGCCAGCCACCTCGCAGGGCAGCACCACAGGAGGTAAGGATGCAGCTCCCGGCAGCCTCTGGCCCGCAGCAGAGCAGCCCTGAGCCTACCGGTGCAGCCAGGAGCTGCGGGAGAGCCACATCTTCAGAAGCAAAGGGGCCTTGGTTGCTGTTCCTGCAAGGCTGTGAGGCCCTGGGAGGACGCGTCCTCCCCTCAGTCTCGCGTCCTCATCTGCCTGTGGTGGAGAGTCGCAGGGCCTGTTTCCCAGCCCTCCTGCGAAGTTCCAGCGAGACTGTGCATGCAGAGCCCTTCGCACAGGGCCTGGCGCACACACAGGGATGGCTCAGTCTGCACTAGCTGTCAGATTTCTAGAACGTGAGCGTTGGCAGGACAGATCCTCAACGCGGGCACGCACGCACACCTGGTGCTTCAGGGCCTGGATGAGTCACCTCGTTTGACCCACTCGGCCACCTCATGAAGTGGAAGTGGGATGAGGTCAACCCCCACTTCTCTGCAGCCCGCTTCTCTCAAGCCCAGAGCCTCACAGGAGGCGGTCGTCCTCCGCAGTCGGGTGCGTTAGAACATTCGATGGGTGTGAACCAGGGCTGTGCCCAGGTCCCCAGCGCCCAGTCGGTGAGGCGGCTCCTCTCACCCGCTTTCCTGCCCCCAGGCCTGCGGGGCGCCATCCCCTACGCCCTGAGCCTGCACCTGGACCTGGAGCCCATGGAGAAGCGGCAGCTCATCGGCACCACCACCATCGTCCTGGTGCTCTTCACCATCCTGCTGCTGGGCGGCAGCACCATGCCTCTCATCCGCCTCATGGACATCGAGGACGCCAAGGCGCGCCGCCGGAGCAAGAAGGACGTGAACCTCAGCAAGACAGAGAAGATGGTGAGCGGGGAGGGGACGGGCTCGGGCTCCGCCGCAGCTCGGAGGTGGGGCAACGAGACACGATCACAGGCTCTCGGCACCTGCACACGCTCAAAAGGAGGTTGAACTGGAGTTCTGAGGCCCTTTGTGGGTTGTCCGCCAGCGTCGGGCCCGGTGAAGCCACGGAGGCCGTGGAGTGGGGGCGTGGAGCCACATCAGGCTCTCCCAGCACCACCCCGTGGAAGGTTTTAAAGTCAGTCCTCCTCCTCCCCCACAGCGTCTACTGAAAGCCTCCTGCTGGGGGCCTGGGGAGGGGAAAGTGCTTGCCAGCCCCTGAGGGCCGTGAGAGAGGGGGCTTCCTGGAGGACAGACAAGGGAGGTGTCCGGGGCCCCACTGCGGTGAGCCGGAGGCTCCCAGATCCCTGGCCACCTCCTTGCCCCTCCCTGCTGGCTGCCTGTCCCTGGCATCAGCCCTCCTCGCCCTGTGTGGACCCTTAGGCCCCCTGTGCTGAGCCAGGCTCTCTGACAGGAGCAGAGGCCGTCCTTGGCCTGTGAGGCCACCTTCCTGCGCTGCCCCCACCCACCTACCCCCAGTTCTAGAAATGCCTCTTTTTCTAGTTCCCTTATTTGAGGTCATCAGTAATTTTGTTCAGTCAAGGAAAGCAAAGAAATTCTCAACCAGCAGAGACAAGGACACAGCCCACTCTCCCACTGGGGTGCTCAGGACTGGCCAGATCCTGGCCTCAGGTCTCTTTGTGGCCTGGCCCATGTCTCCTCCAAGGCCTGGCTGGGAGGAAGCCCTTGGGGGGTCACAGGGTGATCACAGGCGGGTGGTCACAGTCGGGGCTGGTTCAGCACGACCCTCTCACTCTCAGAAGCCTGTCCCTGGCCACCCCCATCCCCTAACTTCCCTGGCCACCCCCATCCCCTAACTTCCTGGTCCCTTTCTAACAAAAGACCCAGTATAGGTTCTCGGACATTGCAGAGGCTGTCAGAATTGGTGGAGGGCTCCTGGGTCTCCCCAGGTCTAAGCTGTGGCTGGAGAGAATTTGTGTTTTGAGCAGGATGCTGGGTGCCAGGTACTGCTGCCCCCCCCAGCCCCACAGCCACGCTTGCTAGAGCCCGGCTCCTGCGGAACCAGGATATATGCCCAGAGGAAGAGCAGCTGCTGCTTAGGGAATGTTCGGGAATGTTCTCTGTGGCACAGGTGCGGTGGCTGTGCACTCCTCACACCGTCTCAGGTTGCCCTGAGAACCCACAGGAAGCAGGTGCTCTCTGCTCCTCCCCAGTTTGCAGATAAGAGCGCCGGGGCACAGAGCGGTCAGGACTCCATAGTCTGTGCTCTTCACCCCCATGCTCTCCATCAGCGCTCTCGAGGTGCAGGTCCCTGGATCAGCAGCTTCCCCGGGAACTTGTTAGAAAGGCGAATTCTGGGGCCCCATCCCAGACTTGCTGAATCACAACTCTGCAGGTGGGCCTAGGGGGACCAGGATTTTGAGGATTTGTAAGCCCTCTGGGTGATCCCCCCCCCCATATCCTGCACCTGCATCTGCTCCACTGCCCAGGCACCCAGTGGAGGCCACTCGGCTGTGACTTCAGATGCTACATTCACACCCTGCCGGCCTTTGGTCATCCCTGCAGCGGACGGGGCTGGCCTGGGCCTGGGGCCTGGAGCTCTGCTGGCGTTGATCTGTTGATCCAGTGAACAGAGACCTCCTCCCCCTGCAGTCCTGCCGTACTCTGGGGTAGTTGCTGTCACTCCTCTCCAGGTCCCCCCGGGATTGCCCCCCACCTCTGCACGCGTGCGCACACACACTCACACATACATACTCACTGACTGGCCAACACCTGCCCAGAGCAGAACCGCAGCTCACGCAGCTATCGGCAGAAATGACAGAAGGAGCTTCCCTGTTCCGCTGGCTGCGAGTGAAATCACCTAGAAGGGCAGTTCCTGTCCTGCCTGCCCATTAGGATCACCTGGAAAGCTTACAAACCAAACCCCAATAAAAAAATAAAATAAATAAAAATGAATTAAAATCCCCCCTTAAAATAAATTCTGATTTATTCCTCATTTACTCCTGGCTATCCGTCACATTTTTATAAACCTTCCCACCTCCCTGCAGGCTCCCAGGAGACGCTTTGCTGCCCACACACTCCCCGCGCTGATCCGAAGGCACAGTTAGGGTCGGAGACACTGGTGGCCAGAAGCGAGGCGCTGCTGGGTAGGCGGGGTGGGGTGGGGGCTCTCAGGAAGAGACCAGCTCACGGCCTTCCTCCCCGCACAGGGCAACACCATTGAGTCAGAGCACTTGTCCGAGCTCACAGAGGAGGAGTATGAAGCCCATTACATCAGGCGGCAGGACCTCAAAGGCTTCGTGTGGCTGGACGCCAAGTACCTGAACCCCTTCTTCACGCGGCGGCTAACTCAGGAGGTGGGACACATGGCGAAGGGTCCCCGACAGAGGGCGGGCGGGGGGGCCAGCCAGGCCACCTCCCCCAGCTTGACCTTCCCCTTCCCAGGCGGGCAGCTGGGTATGCGGTGGAACTCAGCATCTGCTGTTTTTCCTTGCCATTTTTAGTGCTAGTTTAATAATAGACTTGTTAACGCGGTTCTGTTTTCCTGGATGATAGACGCAGGACATTGATCGGCTACTGATTCTGAGCTGAAAATTGCAAACATGCTGGGGCCTCAGGCAGTGGCCCACGGCTCAGGGCTCTTGTTCCAGCCCTCTGGGGACTGCTGGCCTCTGGGTGACAGTGAATGACAGTCTCAAGGGGCCCGGCTCAGGCCTGCCCCACTTTGTTTCCGAGCCCACGTTCCCGCCCCACCAGTCATGGTCGCTGTCAGCATGGGAATGTTCCTGTTGCTTCGTTTCATCCTCCAAGCGACCTGTGTCATAGCCGCAGCTGCTCTCTCACCAGACAGCTGGGGAGACTGAGGCCCAGAGAGGTGCCGTAACCCCCGGAGGTCACGCAGCCAAGGTGCAGCAGAGGTGGGAGCACCCCCCAAGGGTGTCTGATTCCAGAAGCCGTGTTTTTTAACATCACACCAGCCTGCCTCCTACTCCTGTTTCTGAGTGACACCTCCGGTTACCTCCACCCCCACCGAGAAAAATCCCAGTTCGAGTTTGTTGGTTAAGTCTTGGAAATTGCCTGTAGCCACGTGCCCTTCCTTCCGTCTGTCCCACACCCCCACGGGGTACACAGCTCCCCACACCCTCGGCCCTGACCTGACCCAGACCCACTGACAAGGGCTTGGTTGTGTCTCCCACTCCAGGACCTCCACCATGGGCGCATCCAGATGAAAACCCTCACCAACAAGTGGTACGAGGAGGTGCGCCAGGGCCCCTCCGGCTCCGAGGACGACGAGCAGGAGCTGCTGTGACGGAGCACAGCGCCCCGTCCGGCCTCCTCGTGGCTCCCACGACAGACGCTCAGCAAGGGCCCCGGAGGGGCTCACGTGGGGCAGCCCCCTCAGGGGAGATGGAAGCAGGGGGAAGCAAAGGCCCTGGTCTTCGGAAACCGGACGTCCCTGGCCCTTGGAGCCAGCTGTCTGCTTCCGAAGTAGGTCGCGTCCCCGGGCCTCAGCGGGCAGGACACCTGCTCTTCGTGTTGCTTCTCAGCCCGCAGATCAGAGGGACCAGCTGTCCGGGTAAATCTTCCTTCTGCTTCTGCGGCCAGGGTGCAGAGTCCTCTGCCGGACTGAGGGACCCGAGAAGAGGAGCCGTGCCCTGCTGTGGAGCCTGCCGTGACTGGGGTGCTGCAGGAGCTGGGGCTTCTGCCATTCCCAGCCATGGCCCTGCATCACAGGACCGCCTGCCTGTTCCAGCAGCACAAGGAGTCAGCCGCCATTTCCCTTTGGTCATCAAGGTTCCCGTGGTCTCAGCAGCAGCCGTTCGGACCTAAGTGGTGGGCTCGGAAATCTGGAAAACCTCATGCTCCCCTTTGTGATGTTGCTTGCACTCCCTGAGAAGGAAAAACCTAGTGACCTTTTTCTTTACCTCTGCCTGGCACCTTGCAGGCCGTCTCCCTGGGCGGTGGGCAGCTGCTGCCCTCCTCTGGGAATAGTGTGAATGTTTACACTGGTTCAGCGAGGGGGCGCTTGGCCCCAGTGGTGAGTCTCTTTGGAAGCTGCATCCTTGGGTTTTGAGGGGTGAGCGAGCCTAGTCTGTGGGGTCAGTGCGCCCCCTGGAGGAAGAAGCTAGAGTTACAGGGCTCGTGCCCGCAGCATCTGCTGTCTTTGAATTCAGTTCAAATTCATGCACTTTGACAAAGGAATGAGAGCCTAGCAATCACCTCCCTCGCTCGGTGGACCTTGTCCATCCAGAGGCCCCATTTCCTGGGCACCGTGGGGTCTGCCCACTGTTTGGCTACTGTCGCTTTTACTGCTAATCAGCACTTCCTCTTTCCCTGCCCCAGTTCTTCACTGGCCTGGGTCCCAGCTTCCCAGGGCCCAAGGGCAGGGGCCAGAGCAACAGTGCTCCATGCTCCTCCCCAGCCACCCCTGCCCAGAACTCACTCACAGAGTGTCTGTATGTGCTCTCTCCCTCTCACATGCACACACCGTGCCCCGTCCCTGGGGTCCCGGCTCCCAGCTGTCTAGGGTGAGGAGCTTAGACTCATGTTCAGGCAGAATCACTACTGACTTTTGCCTCCAGTCCTCCCCTGCCCGAAACAAACCTCATCCCTGCAAGCCTTTGCCCATCTTTGGGCCAATGGCAACTCCCCTGGGTGGCTCAGGGTCCCTGTCTTGGGACCCAGCACACCTCTGGGGTGGTGTAATTTGTCATGTGCATGCCCTTGGTTCTCTGGGGGGACACAGCGGGCCAGCATGGACCCTGGGTGGCAGCACATACGATTCCAGCTGTTCTGCCTCAGGCAGCATGGTCCTGGCTGTCAGGAAGGACTGACTTCAGAAACCACCAGGCCAGACCCCTTTCCGGAAGTGTGAGACCAGTCAGACAGGAAGCACGTGGTTTCCTTTTTATACATGCAGAGAAAATCTGCACTTGATAGGGTTAAAGTATACTCACTTGTGTTTTTGTAACCTCTCACTTTAACCTCGTAATTTAAGCCAAATAGGCATATTTTACTGCACCTGATACCATCACTGGAGGAGTAATACCGTGCATAATTCTGGTCCCCATCATTTCCTACATACTTCTACTGGAAAAGTAAGGGAAGAAGTCACAAAAGGAGGGGCCTCATCTGGCAGGAGGAGGCAGGGATCCAAGACTGGAGTGTTCCCTAACCCATAAGTAATTCACCTTTCACTTCTAAAGTTCAGGGTCTGATCTCAGAATGTGTTCCTTGCACTGTAAACTCATTAGTTTACCAGAAAATGTGGTGGGGGCGGCTAGGAATTCAGATAAAGTAGTGAAAACAGGATCTTCTCAATTCAGACTGCCCCCTTGTCACCAGGTCCTGCCTGGCCTCCCACTTTTAGCTGAGACCTGAAAATGATGCTGTGGTAGAGAAGAGTCCCCAAGGTTGGAAGGTCCCCAAGGCCTGGCTTAGTGGGCGGGGCACGTTCTCCCATGAGCCTCTTCTGCCCCCTGCTGAAGTGAGGCTTTGGCGGGCTGGAGCCGGTTCCTGAAGAGGGAGCCTGTGTTCCTCCAGTCTGTTTCTTCACTTTTGCCACAGGCAGAGCCCGTGGAAATGTATTTTCCTGGTGCATTTTTTTCAAGTGTCTTTGCCTGAGAATCAGAAATTTGCTGCTATCTACCTTTAGCATACCTAATGATTCTGTTATTGGGGGCAATAAATGCCTACTAGATTAATATATATATATATATATATATATATATATATATATATATATGTATATATATATTCCCTAGACAGGAATAAATCCTGTCTAGGTCTAGGCCATGGGAGAGCTATAGTGCACAGACAAGGTCACACTAAAGAGGGAGGGCCTGTGGGGAAACTGGCCCTTTATCCGTGAACTGGGAAGACGTGCTGGTCTTGGGGAGCCATGTGGTGACAAGCCACACACCCAAGGCGCCCGCTGCAGCCCTGTCGTAGACCCCTGGGAACAACCCTTCCCTGAGGCTGGTGGTGTGGGACATTACAGGGAAAGGAGCTGGCTTGTCCTAGGTCCCCAGAGATCAGGTTTTAGGCTGGGCTGAGCCAGGGCCAGGCGGAAGCAGGCGGCTCAGCTCCATAGTGGGGTGCGCAGACGCTCGGTCCAACGGCAGAACCAAAACCCTCCCGCACCCAGGACGGCTACCTCTCTTCACAGTGGAAATGCGGGCCGGGCCCTGGCTGATGGAAGGGCCAAGGGGCAGGGCCTGGCCCAGAGTGGTGACCACCCCGGAGTACCCCAGGTCAGCCTAGGGAGATCTGGTTTGCCTGTGGATTCCTTTATGTGCAGTGAAATGTGGAAAGATGGACGAGTGGGGATCCTGTCCCTGAAACCCACGCCAGAGGTGCCGTCAGCGAGACTCGCCCCCGGGAGGTCTCAGTTCCGCCTTCCCACAGGGGCCGGTGCACTTGGCAGAGTCCTCAGGGGGGTGGCCGCGGCCGGGACCCCACTTCGCCCTGGTTCAGAGAGTGAGGGAGGCGCCGGGTGGTGGCTGGCTTCTCCTCCGCCAAGTCCTGGATGGCAGAGGTGCGCGTCTCCGAGCTGGGAGGAATCCGCCACAAGGATCTGCCGTCAAGTCAGACGTTCAATGCAAGGAGAGAGGGAAGAGGCACCGTGGTCCTCCCCACTCTCTCCAGCACTCGGCTGTTTGTCCTGCTGGCTGAGCCGTGTAGGGAAGCACCTCAGGCGTTCTCCACGCCGCAGCCCACAGCTCGAACTCCGTCTGCCAAGCCCCGGGCAGTTTGGTGTAAACAGAAACACCCCCAGGGAGAGGCAGGAGCCACCTTGCCTTGCATCTCGGTTCCTGCCGTCTGTCACGCAAGCCGAGCTGCACGTCAGGAACCCCCGCGGCCGCTGGTCACCTGACAGAAGAAGGAAGCTGCCAGTTCCCCCTGGGCCGCACCATCCCACTGGCTCACCCCATTTCTTCACCCGCCCCCCAACACCGGGCCTTCCAGACGGGGAGCTGCCTGCCCGGCCACCCAGCGCACGCCAACCTGGCCGCCGGGGCGACAGTGTGGCCACACAGGGGACGCGCTGTGGGCGCTGCAGGGCAGGCTCTTCTGGAAGCCCCAGCCCTGCCGGCAGGAACCGCCGCAGGCCGGGGAAGGCTCCTTGCTGACTGCAAGCTCCGAGGTTCGTGGCTCCCCGCAGGCCGGAACGTTGTCTCCGACGCAGCCCCCGCCACGCTCGGTCTGTTCGTTGTGTTCTTCTGAGTGATTTGCTTGGGGAAAATGAAGGATTTTTTAAATTACTGCTTTTTTGTTTTAAGGACCTTTGGGAAGGTCAGGCTGCTGCTTTGTCCTGGTTCCTGAGATGATTTGCTGCTCTTCTGGAGGGGGCTTCCGATCGGGTGGCTCGGGGATGGGCACCCCAGGAGCTGCCACGCCCGAGCCCCGGCCTCATCTCACTGCACTCTGTAAAGAATACAGAAACGGCTGGAGAACAGCCATGTCACTGGCTATTTAGAAATAAACATGAATGCTGCTGGGTGAGAGGCAGTCTCTGTGCTTGTGTTCCGGTGTTGCAGATGCATGGGTCACACGCTCCTGGACTCAGCTGTGTCACCACCGACCAGACTCGGCGGGGCCAGCAGCAGACGCGTTGTCGGTGGGCTTCGGATCAGGCACGCCTGGGCCTAATTCCTGCCCCTGCCCCTTAGTGAGGAGCACGTGGGGCCGAGCGGAGGGGCCTCGGACCGGCCCAGCTGCCGGCCGGCTCACAGCTGCTGCTGCCCACAGGTGGCTGGGAGGGCGTCCTCCCCGGGTCTGCTCTGCTGCTGCCCCCGGACTGCGGATCAGCCCCTGGGCGCCCCTGCCAGGCCGCGCGTGCAGGACCACGCCGGGCCTTCCTCTAGGTTCTCAACCCACGCAGCCGCGGGAGTGTGGCGGAAGGCCGTGGCGTTCTCCGCGGGAAACCTGGAGCCTCCACTTATTTTTACCCCCTCAGTCTTCCAAAAGGCATCCAAAGCTGCTTTTGGTCACAGACACAGACCAAAAAGAAAAGAAAGAAAAAAATAAAACACATGGAATAGAAAGTGAAAGCAGGTAGGACAGCCCGTCCTGCTCCCAGGCATGGGCCTTCTGGCAGGGAAGCCCGTGCTGGCCCTCTTAGTTCCTTCCAGCCCTGCAATTCATCCCCATTCCCGCTGGCCCTGACCCCCAGCCAAAGAAGGAAGTGGGGAGAACATATCACACCCGGGACCCTACCTGTACCTGGGCAGCCCAACCAGGGGCCCGGACCGTGCCGGGGCCAGACGGGGAGCCGGCTGGGGAGTCGGGGCTGGGTGTGCGGGGCACACGTGGCTCCCTTCATCGGCTCCCTTTGCCGCCTCCGAAGAGACCTGGGTGCAGAGAAAGATTTCTCTACATAATAAAACTTTGTGAGTGTGATGACAGGTGGCCCTGGAATGATGGGGACCCTGGCAGAGTCTTCGCAGGCCACCTCCGACTGCCAGGGAGCCTGGACGATGGAGTTGTGCCAAGCAGAGTGTCCTGATAGTAAAAGGAGAAGGGGTCCCGAGTGGCACCTGCCACAGACGGTTCATTCACACTTGAACCCACTTCTTTTTTTTTTTTTTTTTTTTTTTTTTAAAGATTTTATTTATTTATTTGACAGAGAGAAATTACAAGTACACTGAGAGGCAGGCAGAGAGAGAGAGAGAAGGAAGCAGGCTCCCTGCTGAGCAGAGAGCCCGATGCGGGACTCGATCCCAGGACCCTGAGATCATGACCTGAGCCGAAGGCAGCGGCTTAACCCACTGAGCCACCCAGGCGCCCTTGAACCCACTTCTTGACTCCTAGAAGAAGCACTCAGGGTGGAGGGGAGCGAGCCAGGGAAGTTTCACCTTAGAGGACAGAAAGTTCTGGGGGAGGGCGACACACAAAGGTCACGGCTCCATAAACCCCAACACGTCACGTGCAGCAGAAATAACCGATTCAAATTCACGAAGTGAGACAAGCAGATTCCAAAAAGCAATATCTAGCCTCTAACAGTTAATGGTGTGTGTATAAATAGGAAAAAATCGGGAAGGACAGGTGCTAAGTTTTAACTTTGGTTCTCTCTGAATGGAAGGACAGTGGTAACTTAAAACCTGCTGTTGTTTGTATCTGTTTTCTCTCTTTCATGGAGCACGGCGGTCCTGTGCTCGGGAGCACTCTGCAAGTCCCCTTCACATTTCGTAATGTGATTACAAACAAAGCCACAGCGAGAGCTATGCGCTAAGTGGAGAGCATCGATGGGACAGAGCAGTAGGGAGACAGGAAGTCTGTCCTCTGGTCGGAGTCCAGATGGAAAGAATCACTTTGAAGAGCGTCTGGCAGTGCCTCATAGAGTTAGCGACACCTGTCACCCTTCAACCCAGGAATTCCCTCCGAGATTCATGCCCTGGAGCAGACCACTGTGTGCGGACCAAACCCGCATTTTTTGAAAAAAAATTCAAAGGACTATTTCGTGACCTGAAAACGATATGAAATTCAAATTTCAATACCCATACATAAAGCTTTGAATTTTTTAATTAAAAATTTACGGAAGGGGCGCCTGGGTGGCTCCATTGGTTAAGCACCTGCCTTCAGCTCAGGTCATGATCCTGGGGTCCTGGGATTGAGCCTGCATCAGGCTCCCTGCTCGGCGGGGAGCCTTCTCCTCCCCTCCCTGCTCATGCTCTCTCTCTCCCTATCTCTGTCACTATCTCTCTCTCTCAAATAAATAATTTTTTTTTAAATGTATGGAAATTTTTTTCTCTCATTATGTAAGTACCTGCATAACTTTTCTTTTTCCTCTTGGATCCTGAAGCCAAAAATACTCACTACCTAACCATTTACAGAAAAAGCCTGCCCACCCCTGCCCTAGAAAAATTCTTACACACTCTTGCACCAGGAGACACTCGTAAGAATATTTGCAGTAGTGCCTCACTGAAAACAAGCTGTTTCTCACCAGGAGTGCGGATAAGCCGTGGCACAGTCCTGGAAGGTGCTCTGCGGGGCAGGGAGAGGACGGACGGATGGATGCAACTAGAATGAACGCATCAGTGCAGTTAAATCTCAGAGCACAGAGAGGAGAGGAGAGAGAGCTGCGGGCGAATACAACGTGACAAGCGCCCATAAAACCACGCAAAACCATGTGAAACGATGATGCTTTAGGATGCAGACAAGTGCAGTGGAAGCACGAAGGAAGGCTAGAAAGATCAACGCCGAAGCAGAGGCTCGTCTGGGGCAGAGAAGGGAAAGAAATGCACTGGAACTGCACGACCCCTGCCCTGGCTTCAACCATATCTCTGATGTCCCATTGACTAGCGGAGTCCTGGGCAACCGGGAGTTAATCCTACCTGGAAACTTGCAAACAGGAGCCTCAGTTCTGCCCCCATCCGTAGGGGGGTATCTAAGACTCTCTCCAAGGGGCCAAGACACCCTCCTCTCAGTCAAGATAAGGTCTGGTCATAGGTGGCAAAATTAAAATCAAAAATAAAATCTTTCCTAGAGTCCTTGAGAATCAGGATTCTTAGCATGGGAAAAAGATGAGTTCAAGTAAAAATCCTGTGGTCCTGAATTTTAATTTAAAGTGTAAGTATGGGGGCGTCTGGGTGGCTCAGTGGGTTAAAGCCTCTGCCTTTGGCTGAGGTCATGATCCTAGAGTCTGGGAGCGGCCCCCACATTGGGCTCCCTGCTCGGGGGGAGCCTGCTTCTCCCTCTGCCTGCTGCTCCCCCTGCTTGTATGAGAGAGAGAGAGAGAGATAAAAGAAAAATAAATAAAATATAGATTTTTTATTTTTTATTATTTTTTATTTTTTTTATTTTTTTAAAGATTTTATTTATTTATTTGACAGAGAGACATCACAAGCAGGCAGAGAGACAGGCAGAGAGAGAGAGAGAGAGGAGGAAGCAGGCTCCCTGCAGAGCAGAGAGTCCGATGCGGGGCTCGATTCCAGGACCTTGAGATCATGACCTGAGCTGAAGGCAGCGGCTTAACCCACTGAGCCACCCAGGCGCCCCTAAAATATAGATTTTTTAAAGAATAAGCTCTGTTCACTAAAAAGACATAATAATATAAAGAACTAAAATACTTAGAATATACTGAAGTTTTAAAAAATATATGTATGTGCTGAAATCAATGAGTTAATGATACTTTTTAAAAAATTAGTCACTATTGGGAGATGCTAAGGCATCAACTCATTAAGTGAAAATAAAGGCAAAGGGTGCACCTGGCTGGCTCAGTCGGTACAGCATGTGACTCTTGATCTTGGGGTTGTGAGTTCAAGCCCCACACTGGGCCTAGAGCTTATTTTAAAAAATAGTAATAAAATAAAGGCAAATAATTAAGCATTTCTCTCACTTAAACTACTAACAGTCAACTAGTAGCTAAGGAAAGTTTCTTTTTCTTTTAAAAAAAATAATTATAAACTTATAGGAAGTTGAAAAAAAAATGCAAAAAGGTCCTATGTATACTGCACCCAGTAGTAAAGTCTTGCACAAATACACAACAGTATCTCAACCGGAAAACTGACATTGGTACAAGCCACAGACCTTGTTCAAACTGTATCTGTTTTACATGTACTGTGCAACAGGGTGTGTGTGTGTGTGTTTAGTTCTATACAATTTTATCACATGTGGAAGGTCATACCACCACAAAGAAGTTTTTTTTTATAGAAGTATTCTGGTCGCAAGGGAATACTACAATTGGAATATCTGCATTTTGCAACTTCCAATGAAATGACCGATCGAAGCCCCAAACAACAGTTCTAATGGCTGTTAACTACCCCAAAGGCAGAGAATGCAACGTCACGTGCCTCCTGACAAAGGAACTAAACATCTATGACTTACTCTCATTCCCCAAAAATCAAACCTAAGTCTGAGCAAGCCTCAAAAGGCAACTACCATGTGATGTACCACAGGGACAGAATGAAGGACAAAAACCACAGGGTTTTTGCAGAAAAAAAAGTTTAACAAAATTCAACACACTTTTAAATTTTAAAATTTTATTTTATTTTTTTATTTGACAGAGAGAGAGATCACAAGTAGGCAGAGAGGCAGGCGGGGGGTGGGGGAGCCGGCTCCCCGCTGAGCCCAATGTAGAGAGTAGAGAACCCGATGTGGGACTCCATCCCAGGACCCTGAGATCATGACCTGAGCCGAAGGCAGAGGCTTAACCCACTGAGCCACCCAGGCGCCCCAGCACACTTTTATGATAAAGACACTCAACATACTGGGCACAGAAAGAAATTACCTCAACATAATAAAGGCCCATATGAAAATATATGGGTCACAGCAAACATCATACTCACTGGTGAGAGACTGGAAGCTCCTCCTCCAGGATCAGGAACAAAGCAAGGATGCCCACTCTTGCTACTTGAATTCAACACAGTATTAGCAGTCTCAGCCAGAGCAATTAGGCAAGAAAAGGAAACAAAAGGCATCCAAACTGGAAAGAAAGAAGTAAAATTGTATCTGTTCTCAGATAACATGATCTTATATGTAGAAAACTCTAAAGATTTCACACACACACACACGCACACGTACACGCACACGCACACACACACACACACACACACACACACACAAATCTCTGTTAGAACTAATAAATGTGGGCGCCTGGGTGGCTCAGTGGGTTAAGCCTCTGCCTTCAGCTCGGATCATGATCTCAAGGTCCTGGGATCGAGTTCTGCCTCAGGCTCTCTGCTCAGTGGGGAGCTTGCTTCCTCCTCTCTCTCTGCCTGCCTCTCTGCCTACTTGTGATCTCTGTCTGTCAAATAAATAAATAAAATCTTTAAAAACAAAGAACTAATAAATGAATTCAAGTTGCAGGATACAAAATTAACACATAAAAAATCAGCTACCATTTATCCATACACAAACAATGAGCAATTTGAAAAGGAAATTGTGAAAACAATTCCACTCACAATAGCATCACCAAGAATAAAATACTTGGAAATAAACCAAGGAAGCAAAAGACTTGTACACTGAAAACATTACTGGAAGAAATTAAAGACACAAATAAAGGCAAAGACATCCTGTGTTCATGGGTTGGAAGACAATATCGTAACAATGTCCATTCAACCCATAGCAATCTGCCGATTCAATGCAATTCCTATCAAAATCCCAATGGCAATTTTATAGAAATAGAAAAAAAAAGTCCTAACATTTATATTGGATCTCAAAGGCCCCTGAATAGTTGAAACAATCTTTAAAAAGACAATGTTTGACTCCTCACACTTCCTGATTTCAAAACATGTTACACACAAAGCTACAATCATCAAAATACTATCGGACTGGCATAAAGGTAGATGTACAGACCAGTGGAACAGAATAGAGTCAGACGTAAACCCTCACGTATGCGGCCAAATGGGCTTCAACAGAACACACAGTAGGGTTCAGACAGCCTCAACAGACAGTGGTGGGGAAACGGGATATCCGAACACAAGAAAGTGAAGTTAGACCCTTCCCTTAAGATGTATATAAAACTTAACTCACAAATGGACTAAAGGCCTAAATGTAAGACCTAAAACTATAAAAGTCCTAGCAGAAAACAGGGGGAAATGCCTGACATAGGATTTGGCAAAGATTTATTAGACATGATGCCCAAAGCACGGGAAACAAAAGCAAAAGCAGAGCAAACCAGCAGCACCTCAAAGCCCCCTAGGCCTCGAAGGTGGCCTCACCCACGCCTCCCAGCCCCCACCCCACTCGAGTCGCTTTCCCATCCCTCCACCTGCCTCAGCCTCGGTAAGGGGTTCCCCAAGGCCCCCAAAGGTTGGCCCGAAGCCGAAGGCTGTCCAGCCACAGGGACTTCTCGGAAACAAGGTGTTCTCCTGTGAGTGAATTTCAGTTTCTCTTTCCTTCTGGCCAGGTCCGGGGAAGGGACCTGCGGGCTCCCCTGTCTCTGTGCCTGGGTGGCCTCACCCAGACCCACGTGCTCACCTGGGAAAGGACTGGCCCCGCCCACGAGCGCCTTTCCCGTGCAAGTGGAGATTCCAATTTCCACTTGCCTTTTCCCTTTACCTACATCAGCCGGGGCTGCCCAGGCAGCCTGGCTAAAAGCAGAGCCATGCAGCGGGGAAAGCAGTGGGGATCTGGCCATGGCGACAGCGTGGGTCCTGGTGCTGGTGACCTTGCTGCTGGGCTTGACTGGAGCGGGCTCTGTCCCTACTTCCAACCCCACCTCAACCAGGAGGGGCTGCCTCATGAGCAGGTTCCAGTCTCTGTCACCGAGCGAGCTGAAAGCCATCAGGAAGGCCAAGGATGCCCTAGAAAATGTGCTCTCGCTGAAGAACTGGAGCTGCGGCTCTTGCCTCTTCCCTCAGGACAGGGACCTGAGAGTGCTGCAGGCCTGGGAGCGCCCCGTGGCCTTGGAGGCTGAGCTAGCCTTGACGCTGAAGGTCCTGGGGGCCATGGCTGACTCGTCCCTGGGGGTCGTCCTGGACCAGCCCCTCCGCCTGCTGCGCCACGTGCACTCGGAGCTCCAGGCTTGTGTCCCAGCTCTGCCCACAGCAGGACCCAGAGCCCGGGGCCTCCTCCACCACTGGCTGCACCGGCTCCAGAAGGCCCCAAAGGAGTCCCAGGGCTGCCTCGAGGCCTCCGTCACGTTCAACCTCCTCCGCCTCCTCACATGGGACCTGAAGTGTGTTGCCAGCGGAGACATGTGTGTCTAAGAACCCAGGGCCCCACGCTCAGCCCGCCTGGGACCCGGACCTTTCCTAGGCACAAAGCCTCACCCCTGCCTTAAGTTATTTCCTCTCAACCCCTTATTTATGCAGCCCTGATCCATACTCATGAGATGTTTATTTTTCTACTTTTGTACAACGTGCAGCAAATAAACAGGAATGGGGGGAAAAAATAAAGCGCCACTACTCCGGAGACTGAGAAAACAGAGGAACGCATCAAACAACAGCGCGGCTGCAATCAGCAGAATGCAGGCTCGGGCAAGCTCGGAAGGACTAGAAATCCAGCTTAACAAAAACATCTCAAGGAGAAAAAAAATGAGGAAGATTGTGTCCCTACACTCTACAAGGACAGCCTTCAGGGTAAACGTGATTTAAAGATCTATCCACCATTGCGATGTGGAGACCTTATTTGAGCCCTGATATGGTTTCTAAAACATGGATTTCTAGGACAACTGGATTTCAGAACTCTGATTGCATACCGATACGGTGCACTGAAAGTCCTTGTCTTGGGGAGTCAGGCTCAGTCAGAAGAGCATGGTGATTCTTGATCGGGGTCGTGAGTTCAAGCCCTGCGTTGGATGCCGAGATTACTTAAATAAATAAAACTTAAAAAAAATAAATAAATCAAAGTCCTTGTTTTTTATTTTTTTATTTATTTTTTTAAAGAAGATTTTATTTATTTATTTGACAGACAGAGGTCACAAGTAGGCAGAGAGGCAGGCAGAGAGAGAGGGGCAGGGAAGCAGGCTCCTTACGGAGCAGAGAGCCCAGCCCGACTTGGGGCTCCATCCCAGAACCCTGAGATCATGACCTGAGCCGAAGGCAGAGGCTTTAACCCACTGAGCCACCCAGGCGCCCCTAGTCCTTGTCTTTTAGGTACACACACTGAAATATTCACAAATGAAATAGGTATCTGGAATTTGCTTCAAAGAAATTTAGGAGGGAAGTGGATGGACAGATAGAAAGAAGGGCTCCTGGGTGGCTCAGTGGGTTAAAGCCTCTGCCTTCGGCTCAGGTCATGATCTCAGGGTCCTGGGATCAAGTCCCGTATCGGGCTCTCTGCTCCACAAAGAGCCTGCTTCCTCCTCTCTCTGCCTGTCTCTCTGCCTACTTGTGATGTCTGTCAAAGAAATAAATAAAATCTTAAAAAAAAAAAAAAGAAAAGAAAAGAAAGGAGACCAGGTCGGCTGCAACTTGATAACTGCTGTGTTGTTGAATCTGGGTTCAATGTACATAAAATTTGTAAATAAAAAGGTTTCTTCAGTGAGAAAATGGGGTGGGGAGGGAATGTGGTTTAAGCAAGGTTAATAGTTCATGCCTTTCTTACATAAAACCTCTGGCGGTAGGCAGGGCAGGCTGGGAACCGTGGCGGCTTCCCGAGCCTCAGGGACCGGCCCCTTCCAACTGCTGCCCCGCCCTCTTCTCCGCCTCAGTCTCACATGGTTGCTCCACTCCAGCCAACACAGCGGTTCCAGCCAGGAAGGAGGAGTAGGGTGGGAAGAAGGACAAGATCCTGTGAAAGACACATTTAGGAAGCCACACAAACCACCTCTCAGTCCCAGCGACCAGACACGGGCGCTTAACCATGCCCAGCTACAGGAGAGGCTGTGATAGGCAGTCTTCGTTCTGGATGGCCATGGGCCTAAAAAATCAGGGCTTGCATTACCAAGGGAGAAAGGGTGAGCGGAGAGCGGGGTTCAGTCTGGACCATCTGCCGCCATCCTTATCCCTCTGAGACTGGTAGTGAGGCGTGGGGGGTGTCACAGATGGGTGCTGGGAGCTGGCGGCAGAGCTAGCGGACAGCTGGTGGGCCTGATGATGTTAAATATGCTTGTCACTTACATCCCCGGATGAGGCGATCTGCTCTGAAGTCACCGCTCTGCTTTGGATGCAGGAGTGAGTGTCTGGCTTCCTCTGCTCTCCCAGGGCCGGGTGTGCGTCTCCAGGAAGCCGCCGTGCCCAGCAGTGCCATTTCCTATGCTGTAGCTGACACCAACCCCAACGCTTCCCCGGGCCTTGGTCTGGCCCGAGGCCTGGATGATTTGTTTGCCAATGCAAAATGCGTGAAATGGAGAAAACTGCTTCTTCTCTCCCCGACAGCTGAGGGGCCCTGTCGGGGCCAACCCAGCCGTGGTCAGTCCTGCAGAGACTCTGCTGCTACCGAGAGCCTGGATGTCCCAAACCACGGCTGCTCTTACACCACCCTCATGGTTTTCGCCATACATCTCGCTTTCAAGTCAACCTTCCTTTTAAAAAACCCCTAAACTGATTTTTGAAGTGATCTACCATGGCTGCAGATGGAAAGCAGTATGGCCTGCTCCAAACAGAAGGCAACCGAACATCCAGCTCAGATTCTGCCCATGCCCAATACCTGCTTCCTCCTCGGTCAAGACAAGCTAGCAGTGAACGGACTTCCTCCTCGGCATTCAAATGGACCAAAAGAATTAAAGATGTAATTAATTTTTGTCATTATGTCCTCCAGTGTTACCACCAACAATCGTTTCTCCTGGAGTCTGTGGTCCCAGACCTAACAAATACAGCTGAGGGGTGCCTGGGTGGCTCAGTGGGTTAAAGCCTCTGCCTTCAGCTTAGGTCATGATTCCAGGATCCTGGGATCAAGCCCCACATCGGGCTCTCTGCTCAGCAGGGAGCCTGCTTCCTCCTCTCTCTGCCTGCCTCTCTGCCTATTTGTGATCTCTGTCTGTCAAATAAATACATAAAATCTTAAAAAAAAAAGAAAGAAAGAAAGAAAGAAAGAAACACGCTGAGCTCTGCACACCTCATTTTCTGCACACCTTACAGGCGGGGATCGTAATACGACCTAGCAAACAGGAAAGCTGAACGCTGTTACATGGGATCATGCACGTAAAGTCCCAGCATAACCCGGCTCACGGTGTGAGCTCACGAATGCCGAATGCCGGCTATTGTCACGTCTCAGTTCTGTGGAGGAGAAAATGTGAGTCCTGTCATTGAAGAATGCGGTTTGAGCAAAACAAACAAAAAAATCCAGGCAACCCAAACTTCAACAGCAGCAGGGAGGGAGGGACATAAAACCCCAAACGCCTGGTTTAATAATGGAAGACACTTTATTATTTTTTAAATCATCTCTCAACATTTCAATTCTTAGTAGAAATCAAATGTAAAACATCTGCCTTTTTAAATTAGCATATATTTTATCCAGCTCAATCACAGCAACCTCATACAAGAAGGTACACACCAAGAACAGGGGCAGAGCGTTTTCTGTTCCAGTCTGTGAACACAACAGCATCTCCGTGATGACATGTGCGCCAAACCTTCTCTCCCAGGATGAGGTGGGCACTCCTGCTTCTGCCCACTGGTGGCACAAGTGACCTGGCATCACAGTTGGTAGAGTTCCCGTAGGCTGGAGCGATCTGGGAACGGAAAACTAGCAAACTAGTGCTCTCAGGAGTAAAACAGGCATCGACACTTCTGAAATGTGGAAAGGAAGAACATCAAAGATGATGACCCCAGAGTGGCCTGGTCTTAGTAATAAAGGGGTTGAAATTCAGCTGTATATACACATTGAGTATCTACATGTGCTCTACCAGATATATAAAAAAGAGCCATAGAAGATTTGGAAAACCTTAAAATCACTCAACCGAGTTGGAAGAACATGAGCAAATTCAGTGACCTCAGGATTCAGCCAGATTTAAATTTGTTCAAGAGCTGAATACCTCCTTCTACTACCAGAAAACCCACTGCATGTAAATTCCTATAATATTCTGTACATCACAAACACTTATGGTTAAAATATAGTAGTTCACAAGGAAGTGGTTTTATTTTCAAATTCTTGCCCCACTCCTGCTCTGCACCCCAAAAGGAAGATCCAGGGGTCAGTCACTCAGAGTTTAAGGGGCCTTCAGGTTTGGAAGTGCTGAGGCTCAGCTGAGTGTCTCAGGAAACGTCCGTGTGATGGGCACACGCTGACTCGGGCCCACTTTTAGTGCAAAAAAGATCACTGATGTCGCAGAGTCCCGGAAACAGGCGAAGAAGGCTGAGATGGAGGGGAGGGGGAATCCCACAGGATTTTCCTTCTGAAACAAGACTCCAGAGGTTTGGAGTGCGAGGTTCACATGCAGCAAGAGACAAAGACCAGGCTATTGATCTGCAGGGCAAGGGTCCTGAAGGTCACTACGTTACTGCGGTCCACAGGTGCAGAGACCGCGCCCCCCGACCCAGCCCATGCTAGCCCCCTAAGTGTACACTGGAGGTAGGTATATAGAGATTTATTGTAGGGAAGACAGTGGCTCTCCACCGACTCCGGGACATCGTCTGTCTCTGCCCCCACACTCTCCGCTCTATCCTCGGGCTGTGGTTTGTGTAGGGTACAACACGGAAGGGCACGAGACCCTCCCTTGGAAGACTGAAGAACCCAGGCCGTTTGTATAAATAGCTACATAATTCATGTTTTAACCACTTTGAAACACACGGCAAGTTGAATATTTATTTAAAAATAAATCTCAAAAATAATCTATTTACAGTACAGTGAGAAGGGCATGTGCAAACAACAGAAAGGGGGAACAGTCCATCCTGCCATGGAAGGCCACACCTGGATGTGCTGGAGCAAAGCGCTCGGACACACGGGCCGCACCGAGCTGCAGTGGCAACAGGATGCCATTCAGGGACAGCTGGACTCCGCCCACCCTGGAGACTTGGACAGGAGGAAGTCAGCAGGGTGGGGGGAGTCCAGGTGGGGATCCTTGTGTTTGGGAAGGGGGCGGCCAAAGGATGAGCCATGGGAAGAGGCCCGGTGTGGCAGGAGGGCTCATTTCACAAGCCAACAGGCCTCTAGCTCGGCGCTCCAGGTGGGCATTTGGAGGTGACCTGGAGGGCCCTTCCCAGTCCAAGTTGGCTTTGGAGTGGTGGTGGTGGTTGGCGGGGGGGGGGGGGGGGGGGGGGG
>NC_081563.1:129765835-129768549 GCF_022355385.1 Mustela nigripes
CCCCCCCCCCCCCCCGCTCCCCGCCCCCCCCCCCCCCCCCCCCCCCCGTCCAGGGCGGCTTTCCTTGGCTGCCCAGATCTTGTTGGACTCCAAAGCTCTCTCCTGAGGAAAGGACCGTGGCTGGGTCTCTGGGCCCCACCCCCTGTCTCAGGCAGAGGAGAGGCTCCCAGGCCTCTTTCTGGACTCAGGGATCTGGGGTCAGCTGTGGAGGCAGGCCACACCCGGGCTCTATCTCGTGCCGAGGCCTCTGCTTACTTGCCACGGGAGGTGGCCCTGACCTGCTCACACGGGCTTCTAGGGTGCCGATGGGAAAGCCCCACGTCCTCCTCCACTTACCTGACTTGGGCTGACTCAGACCCTCACCCCTGGCCGGAGGGAGCCGCAGCCGCCCCGCCCGGCCCCTTGATGGGAAACAGCACTGCTAGGGCCTGGCTGGGCCAAACACTGACTCACCTCACCCCGCCCAGCCTCTGCCACTGGAAGTCGCACCTCCTTCTGGCCAGAGACGCTCCAGTCCTTTGCTCCCGGGGAGCTTTCCCACTCTGCGCCTTTGCGCAAACTGTGCCTCGGCGGGCAGTGGCCCTCTGCCCCTTTTCAGCCCAGCCTGAGGGCTGTCTCCTGCCGGGAAACGTTAGAGATTGCTCTAGCTAGAAGGGTGCAGGGGGTAGTGGGAGAGCTAATACTAATATACGAATAATACTATTACCCCACTAATAATAGCTATTATGCACCAATAATAGTAGAGTCACTGTGGGTACTGTGGGCTGGGCACTGTCCTACAAACTTTATTGTATTAACTCATTCAGCCATCACAGTCATCTCATGAGGTATGGACTTTCATTTCCCCGAGGCACGGAGTGGTTAGTAACTAGCCCAAGGTTTCCAGCTGGTGAGCAGAAGAAGGATTTGATTCTAGGAAGACTGGATGGCAAACTCACCCACCAAATCAGGAGAGCAGAGTGGGGGCTCTGAGGCTGGAATCCAAGGAACAGGGAGGGAGGCAAAGCCGGCCCTGGGCTCTGTGTCAGTACCCCTTCCTGCCACCAGCACAGGCTGGCCCTCAGTTCCTCTGTCCAGGTGAATCCTCAGAACACAGGGTCTGGGCCATCTACCAACAGCCTCTGAAAGGGAATTGACACATACGAAGCAGGGGCCATGGACACTTAAGACATTAACGTGTGGAGCAGCCCCATGGAGCAACAGTTACTAATATCCGTTTTACAGAGGAGGAGACTGTGGCCCAGAGAGTAGTGAATGGGATTTGCTCAAGTTCACAGAGCCAGGATGCGGCAGAGGCTGAATTCAAACCCAGGATTATTCTGACACCGCAAGGCCAGAGTCCATTCTACTGGGTGGTGACATAGCACCTCAGTGAAGAACAGGGCAGGACCCAGAGGTCAGAAAGAGCCTAGCACTTCAGTTCTCATCACCCCTTCTCTCCAGCATACTACTAACTGTCACCCATCCATTCATTTGTTCATCCATCTGCTCATCCGCCCATCCACCCACTCATCCACCATGCAGACATCTACCCACCCATCCTTTCCTTATTCTGTCTAGTTCTTCATTCACCCTTCCATCTGTCCATCCACACTTCCATCCACCCATCCTTCTATTCATCTGCCTACCCATTTTTCTATCCTTCCCACATTCCATCCTTTTATTTATTCATCCACCCATCCATCCATCCATCCATCCATCCACCTACTCATCCATCATCCATCTGTCCATCCATCTACCTACTCACCCATCCACCCATACATTCATCCACACATCCATCTATCCCTCCACATATCATTCATCCATACATCCCACCAATGTTTATTTAACTGATGGCCGCTATGCCCAAGCCTTCAGATCACTGTCTCTTGAGCCAGGAGAAACACGCCTAATTAGGTTTCTGCTTATTTGTTATTCCAGGAAGGCTAATTGTGGGGTTTGTAAACAGCCCTTTGATGGCTGGGGAGTTACTTAAGAGGACAGTTAAATAAACAACCGCTGGGTGGAACAGTCAGTATTGGTACACAGCGGGTCCAGAGTCATGACCTGCCTTTGACAGTGGGAGGAGGGTTGAGTTCCAGACAGTGCAGAGGTTCTGGGGTCAGAAAGGAAATCAGAATAATGGGAACAGTGGCCATAATCGCTAACATGCTGAGTGCCTACTGTGTGCCAGATGTTACGCTAAGCACAGCCCTTACACCAATTCTAGGTGATGGAACCAATTTGATCCCATTTATGGATGGGGAGCTGAGTCCCAGGGAAAGGACGCCATGTGCTCTTGGTCACACAGCTGGGAGGTACCAGTGTCACAACACCGATCTAGACTTGTCTGTGTGCAGCCGTGAGGATAATAATAGCAAATGATTGCATAGCACTCACTATGTGCCAGGCCTTGTTGTAAGAATCTTCTTTACTCACTTAATACTCATACAACTTTGTGAGGGCTGTACTGTCGTCGCCTCCATTTTGCAGATGAGAAAATTGAGGTCGATAGGCATAAAGTAACTTGCTAAGATCACTGAACTAGGCGGTAGCATTTAACTCAGTAAGACTCAGCTGTACGTGGTTGGCCAAATATTATTTTATTTTATTTTATTTATTTATTTTTTTTTTTTTAAGATTTTATTTATTTATTTGACAGAGAGAAATTACAAGTACACTGAGAGGCAGGCAGAGAGAGAGAGAAGGAAGCAGGCTCCCTGCTGAGCAGAAAG
>NC_081563.1:129768649-129841150 GCF_022355385.1 Mustela nigripes
GACAGAGAGAAATTACAAGTACACTGAGAGGCAGGCAGAGAGAGAGAGAAGGAAGCAGGCTCCCTGCTGAGCAGAGAGCCCGATGTGGGACTCGATCCCAGGACTCTGAGATCATGACCTGAGCCGAAGGCAGCGGCTTAACCCACTGAGCCACCCAGGCGCCCGGCCAAATATTATTTTAATCATTTTTTAAATCTCTCTATGTATCTAAAAATACTATAAAATTTTAACTTGATTATGGCTTTTGTGTTACTTAGTTGAGAGATTGGTAAACTTTTTCTGTAAAGGACCAGATAATACACGTTTTGGGTTTCGTGGGCTATGTGGTCTCTGTTGCAATGGCTCAGCTCGGCTGTGGAAACTGGAAAGCAGCCACAGATAATATGAAACTAATGGGGTGGCGGTGTGCCAATAAAACTTTATATACAAAAGCAGGTGGAGGCCGAGGTTTGGCCCAAGGGCTGTAGTTTGCCGACCCCTGGCTTTGTGCATTATACATGTATTTCTACTCACCAAACCATGTTCTCTTGCCCTTTTATGAGCAACATAAAGGATTTTCAAGGATAATTTCCATCATCGCCCAGTTTCACTTCCCTGCCATGTGCTCACCACATGCCCTAGATGCCATTTACCCATTTGCCTACTCTTGGCAGCTTCTGAAGCAGTTTGCAAATTCCTGAGATTAATCTAATTCTTTTATTCATAAGGTCCATAAATGAGTGACACCTGTGAGTGGTGCTCAGTCTTGCTGCTTCCCCACCAGGGACAATGAGAGTGCTAAGGGCCCTGGGAATGATTCTTCTCTACACCAAGTTCTATCATCTTCTTGCTAGAAAAAAAAAAATCATAAAGTGAAAGTTAGGAAGTCCTATGGCTAGGGCTCTAGTACTATTTCCTAGAGGTGACAAGAACAAGGAAACGAAAGGATGACTGGTGGAGATATTACAAAATGTACTCGGGGCTAGTGGGAACAAAATGGGGTAAGGGCAGAAAGATCCCCTTTCCTCTTTATCCTCACCTTCTTCCTCTCAACGACTATTTCCCAGACTCAGAAAAGTTGTCAGCCTAGGGGAACAGCATGTGGTCACTCCAAAGTTAAAAGACAAATGACAACCTGGGTAAAAACATTTGCAACATAAATGTTGAAAATGATTTATTTCCATTATAAATAAAGAGTCTGCAGAACAATACGAAAAAAACCCCAATCCACTAGAATAATGGGGTGACAGAGAGAAACAGGCAGCTTACAGAAAATGAAATACACATGGCCAATAAACATGCAAGATGGTAATCAGGCAAATGCAAATTTTAAAAATTATTAGATAACATTTTCCACCCCTTAGCTGACAAAAAATGAAAGATTTGATAACGTAAAGTGTTTAGGGGACTTGGGGGATGTGGACATGCTCATATACTGCTGGTGGGAGGAGTGCAAAGGGCCTCTCAAGAAGACAATTCTACAACATCCAGTAAAACTATAAAGTCATATTGGCTAGAACTCAGCAATTCCACCATTTGGCATCTCCCTTAAAGAAACATCAGACACAAGGAGCATGTGTCAAGACGGTTGTTAGAAACAACCTAAATATCCATTGTTTGGGGGGAGGGTGAAGCACCTTACAGTTGTCTGAGGACTCCCTATCTTTTGAGGCAGAGCCCTCCCACCTCTGCCACTGATGCTACACCTGCTAGAGGTTCACTCTTCCCAGCCTCCCTTGTAGCTACGGGGTGGTCACGTGACCTAGGTTCCATCAATCAGGCATGCCCACCCAGACTTGGAAGCCAGAAGAATCCAATGACAGCGAAGCAGAGATGTCTTACCTGACCTCAATTTATGACACAGGGCACTGTTCCTGATGATCTTGAAACCTGGTTCTCCAACCCTCCTGGCTTCCCCCGGTCTCCTATTTTAATTTGAACTTTCCTTCAAGTATAGCATACATACAGAAAAATGCACAGGTCATAAGTGATAACTTGGCAGATTTTCCTGAGCGCGCACAACTTGTGACCAACCCCACATCAAGAAACAGGACATTCCAGTCCTCTTGGGCCTTCTTCCAGTCATGACTTCCTTGAGGGTATCCAAGGGTAGTGGGTCTACTTCTGGTACTTAACGTTAAGTGGAATCAAGCAGTATGTGTTTGTGTCTGGCCCCTATCTCTTCATGTCAATGTCTTTGAGATCCCCTCATGTTGTTGCGTATAGTTACAGATCATTCCTTCTCATTGCTGGGCAACATTCCAATGTCTGGATGTGACTCAGTTCCTCCATGTAGTCTCCTGCTGAGGGGTATTTCTCGTTAGGGGCTATTTGTGAATAGAGATGCTACAAACATTCTTGTGCATGTCTTTTGGTACACATCTGTCTACGTTACTGTTGAGTGCAGACCTGTTGCTGGGTTACATGGTAGATGCATGTCTCACTTTATTGGAAACTGCCTGTTTTCTGAAGCCCCTCTACCATTTTGCATTCTTTTTTTTTTTTTTTTTATAAGATTTTATTTATTTATTTGACAGAGAGAGATCACAAGTAGGCAGAGAGGCAGACAGAGAGAGGAGGAAGCCAGGCTCCCCACTGAGCAGAGAGCCCGATGCGGGACTCGATCCCAGGACCCTGAGATCATGACCTGAGCCGAAGGCAGTGGCTCAACCCACTGAGCCACCCAGGCGCCCCATTTTGCATTCTTCCGGGTCATGTGTAAGAGTTCCTTCTGGATGTTCCATGTCATCATCAGCTCTTGCTGCTTTTTCATCTTTTTTTCATGTTAACCCTTCTAGTGAGTGTGTAGTGGTATCCCATTGTGGCTTTGATTGGAGTTTCTTTGATTAATGATGTTAATGAAGCACCTTTGCCTTTTTATTGGTCATTGGTTATGTCTTTTGGTGAAATGTTCAAGGCTTTGCTCTTTGGGTCTATTGTATTGATTGTCCTTTCCCCCCAAAACTCCTTTTAATAGATTATGTCTCTGTGTAAATGACCATATCAGCCAGGGTTCTCCAGGGAAACAAAATCAAAGAAGGAATTAAGGAACTGGCTCAAGCCGTTGCGGAAGCTGGCAAGTCTGATATTTGTCCGGCAGCCCAGCGGGCTGCAAACTCAGGCAGGATTTCTAGGTTAGATTCTAGAGGCAGAATTCCTTCTCCAGGAAACCTCAGTTTTTGCTCTCGAGGCTGTCAAATGTTTGGATGAGGCTCACCCACATTACTGTTGGTAATTTCCTTTATTTAAGCCAACGGAGTATAAATGTTAATTACAGCTACAGAACACCTTCCCAGCAACATTTAGACTAGTGTTTTGGCTGAACACTAGCCTCAACTATGACCAAGCAACCATAGCCTAGGTGCA
This sequence comes from Mustela nigripes, assembly GCF_022355385.1. NCBI lineage: Eukaryota > Metazoa > Chordata > Mammalia > Carnivora > Mustelidae > Mustela > Mustela nigripes. Next base: position 129,771,995 of record NC_081563.1, read on the forward strand.
CACATAAAATTGAACCACCCCAATTACTCAGAGTTTATTTTGAGTCCTTCTCTGAGCCCTGTCTGATCCACATTTATCCTCCCACGTGCACACACATGTGCACACACACACACACATGCGTACCTCCACACAGATACCGCCAATGTCAATAACAGCGTTATGCATTTCTAGATGTATAAATGCATAGAGAGAAGTCTGGAAGGATGCAAACAAATGAATTATATGGCCACCCTGGGGAGTATCCAGGATGGAGGTCCAGGGAATTTTAACCATAAGTTGTAATAGTAAAGAAAAATCTGGAGAGTGTAATTAAAGTGTTAATTCTGTCATTGAAATAAATTTTCAGTGAGAAAACTTTTAAAGAAAAATAAAAGAATCATTAAATCCCCATTATTTATTCGCCAGATATTTCTTGGGCACCTGCTCTGTGCTAGTGGCTAGAGATACTGTGGATAAGATGGATGGTCTCTGCTATCTCTATCCTTATGGAGCTAACACTGTTGTGGGAGGAGTCAGGCAAAAAGGAAGTAAACAGAGAAATGAGCAGATAATTTCAGATAGTTTTAAAGAGTGTTCTGAAGTTAGGTAAACCAGGTTTAGAGACAAAGGATGACCATGGACATGGGGTTATGTTGGATTGTGTGGTCAAAGAAACCCTCTCTGAGGTGACATTTGAGCTGAGTCCTGAAGGAGGAGAATGAGCTGGCTCTGGAAAGAGAGGGCCAGCTCAGCAAGCGCAAAGGGCCTGAGGTTGATACAGATCAGGTGAGGTAGGATGAGAACCTGAGCAATGTTTCTGACTTGGAAACTGAGGCCTAGAGAGGGAAAAGGACAGCCCAAGGCCACAACATAGATATGGCGGAGCTAGATGAAGGGAATTACTGCTGAGCAGGGAATTACTGCTCCCTGCCCCAAGCAGAGCTTTGTGCTGGTGCTGAGCTGCCTGTCCAGGATGGAGGCCTCTGAGCGCCTGAAGGGCTTACCCATACTCCTCTCTGTGATTTGAACTGAGCAATGGAGACCCAGCCCCTAGGCTTGTACCAGCCTTGCCCTGCAAGGAAAGGCCAGTAGCACTGAGAAGGCCACCTGAGGGCCTCACACTCTTTGTCTCTGAGTTGGAGGATCAGCAGAATTGACCACCACTGTCTTACCAAATTATAACGGCATCTAGGGAAGGTGCCAGAATAGACACTTTTCCCGCACCATCCCATCAACTCCTGGTAAGAGCCTGTGAGAGACTATGATCATTCCCAGTTTATGACTGGGAGCATTGAGGCTCAAAGAGATTCAATACCTGACTCCAGAGCCCATCTTCTTTACCCTTGGTGAAGAGTCTAGATCCTGTTCCTCTACCTTTCAGGGCAAGAGAAAGGACATCTTTTTGAAATGACAGAGCCCCAGATGGGAAAAGATGATCCTACCTAGGGCTTCATTATATAGATGGGAGCTCTGAGGTCTGGAGGGGGAAAGGAATCATTCCCTGACTGTGCAGAGCCAGAGCTGGAGCTAGATCTCCCTGCTCCCAGTATCCGTCCAGATTTATCACCCTATTCCCCTCCACCCGCTTTCCTGCCTTCATGAAGCCTTGACTGGCCTCTAGGCTGTTGCTCTAACATGCTAGTCCCAGTTCCTGCCCAGGGCCTTTGCACTTGCTGTTTCCCTACCAGATCTGGCCCATCACTTCTTTCTTGCCTTCCTTGACCACTCCATTGACCGTAGCCCTGCATTAACTTTTCCTATCTTGATTTATTTCTCTGTCTAGCACTTCTCACCCTCTCTGTCATTATAGTACATGTATGATGTGTGTTGTCCATCTCCCTGCCCAGAATATCAGCCCGTTGAGAGCAGGGACTTTATTTGCAGCTCTTTACCCAATGCCCAACCCAGAGCCTGCCACACCCCATAATGCTCAATATGTCCTTGTGGAATGGATGGATGGATGGATGGATGGATGGGTGGATGGATGGATGGATGGATGGGTGGATGGATGGATGGGTGGATGGATGGATGGATAGATGGATGGATGGATGGATGGATGGATGGATGGACAGATGGGTCATGGGTGAAGGATAGGTGATGGATGGATAGATGGATAATAGACAGATGGATGGGTGATGCATGGACGAGTGGTGGATAGACAGATAATGGATGGATGGGTGATGGTTGGATGAATGGATGGGTGGACATTTCTTCCAAGATTGCTTCTCACCTTGGGCTCTGGGTCTCCCACTCGGCTGTTCTGGCTTGCCTCCTCTGGCTCTAATCCTGAGCAGGCAGCTCTGGGGGCTTCCACAGGATTGGGCAGGAGTCCCTGTTTCTTGCCTTCCTCTGAGGCTGGGTAAACAAAAGCCTTTGTTCTCCCTCCCCTGCCTAGTTCCTCTACAGCCCGGGGCAGGAAGTTGCTGGCAAGTCAGCTGGCAAGTGAGTTGCTGCAACTTAACTTTGAGACTTAACATGTCAAGTTGGGCCCTGGGGCTCTTGGGGTCCAGAGTGGTGGTGGGCATGATGGGGGTATGGTGGGGGCACTGTGGCTGAGGCACAGAGATGATTCTGACCTGGGCAAACCCCAGAATCTTCTGGAAAGCCTGCAGCTTTGGAGGTGGTGGGTAGCTACAAGATGAAGTTGACTCTGGGTTCTCTGCAGACAACCTGGGACAGTGTTTTCTCTTGTCCCCCAGACTGTCCCCACTGGGCAGAGGATGAGAGAAGGGGCCCTCGCTGGGTGCTGCAGTGGTCCTGTGAGGGTGCTGCTGTCACAGTGCCCCTTGCACAGAGGAGGAAGCTAAGCCCAGTTAGCACTCCAAGTTGGAAACCAAACTGGATGGGCAGCTCTTACCCAGCTGGCCTGTCTCTGCCAATCAAAGACAGTGGCCCTTTGTCAGTTTCCCTGTTGCCTTTGTCCAGGGCAGAATTGGATCTTAGTCAAATAAACGCAAAGGCTAGTGGCTCACTGCAGCAATGACTGGAGAATTTGGCGCCTTTAAGCCTGCCAGCCTCACCAGGACATCCTTGAGGAACCTCCGCCATCAGCGTGTTGCCCTGTGTGCTCCAGAGCCCGGTTCCCGCAGCGGGAACAGAGAACACAGAAGTCTGGGACCTGGGTGTGGCTGCTGAGGCCCACGCGGCTGCTTCCTGTCTATGTTTCTGGCTTCTTCAGCCTCTTCTCCTAATTTCACCCCATGCCCTGAGCTATTAGTAATTTTCTGCCCATATCACGTGGTTTCCTGCCTCGGTCTGCCTTTGCACCGGCTGTCTTTTCCACCAAGGATGATGTCTTGGTCTGAGTTCTCCCCCAAACAGACCCTGATATAGGAGTCGAGGGCAAGGAGCATATTTGGGAGGTAGTCCCAGGAAGCACCCATCATAGCAAGGTGGGTAAGGGAGACAGGGAAGAAGCAAATAAAACATCTTTTCCAACCAGTCACTACTGTGGGCAACTGGTCCTCAAACCCACTGGGGGGCTCTAGGAACCAGTGTAGAACATACACCCCAGAGTCATTCCAAACAAGGGGTGGGGAGACTGGCTATGTGTCCTCTAGCTCCCCATTAATCATCACCTAAAGGCCAATTTCAGGGGCATCAACTTTCTGGAACTTGTGATCATGCACACGGCCACAGCCAGACCAAATCTCTCACGCAGAGTCGTAGCAATCTGCAGCAAGTAAGAGTGGGCATCTAGGGCATGTGGGTGGGCACCAAAAGCATCTGCTACAGATGTTTACTAGTCCCTGATCTTTTTCTAGCAGACTCCTATTGATCCTTCAAAACCCACCTTCTGCCCTGCCCCTGCCCCGAAATCAGCCAACCACTTCACTCCATTGCCCCCATGCACTTTAATATTTGCCTTTATTATAGTGGATTGTAATTACCTTCTTATACCCCTGCCTGCCCACTGAGGAGGGAACAGCTTGAAGGCAGGGAGTATATCTTGGGGGTTAAGCACATACAAGTTGGTGTTGCAAAGTCCGGAATTCTACTGTCTCGGTCTCTCTGAAATTAACTTCGTCATCGCATCTGTGTCTCCAGGTGCCTCGCTGTTATCAGAAATGTACAAGCAGAGGGACTGAAGTTAGGTTTTCAGCTCCCCGGCATTCCTTCCCTCACAGCTTCTTGCCATCTCCTCCTCTAACTCACTTGGAGAGCATTTGAAAACCTTCCGAGGCTGGGGCCCTAACCCTGAGATTCAGATTCCGTTTTTGGAGCCTGGTTAGACCTTCCTGATAGTATGAAATCTCAGGGAAATTCCTTCGGGCCAAGGGCATTCACTGAGAGAGTCTGTCACGAGGTCCTAGGTGGGAGGTGGGAGTGGGGGGGGCCAGCGAGGGTCTGCACTGGGGGAGGGACTGAGGGAACCTTGAGGATGCAAAAACTAGCAACAGTGTGCGATGAACTAAGACATCTCACAGCCACATGGTTAGACTTAAAAAACAAACCACACTGAGTGAAAAACGGAAAAAAGCAGACCAAAGTTTTGTCACCTTATGATGTAAATGAACTGAGCCCCACCGCAAGAAGGTGCTGTGCCCGAGATAGAGGTTCTCACACCTCTCACGCCAGCCAGTGTCACCTGGTGAGCCGCTGCCCAGACCTACCCCCAGGCCTCTGCTGCGCCATTGCTGGGCTGGGTCCTAGGAACCAGTATGTTTAAAAATACAAAGTCGGGGTTGCAGATCACAGGATGCAGGGGTACAATTGTCTCAATTCTTCTTCCCCAAAGGATTATGTCTCCAGTAATAATGTCAAAAGGGCAAGTCTATGTTGAGGGCCTACTGTGTGCCAGGCCCTATGGGGAGAGCTTGACTTGCATGACCTTGCTTTATTTTCAAATAATCCCTAGGTGGTAGGTGCTTTTATAATCCCCATTTCATAGATGGGGGAAACTGAGGGACAGAGTGGCAAAGTCAATGGCTGAGGACCCACAGCTGTTCAGCAGCAGAACAGGCTTGTATTGGGGTCTGCGGGTCTGACCCCAGAGCCCTGGGCTGCCCCGTCCTGTCTCCTCCACAGTTACTCTCTTTGATGCCTTTTGACCCACTCAGTTCCACAACTGCAAAGACTTGACCCACCCAGTTCCGCGAGGAATTCTTGTTGCTGATGTTGTTGCTCCCCATAAATCCCTCGTGGTCTATTTTTTCCTATAACCTCAGCACACAGACAAGCCACACCTCATAAAGGCTGAGCAGCTTCTGGATGCGAGAGCTTCACTCCAGGGATCATAGCCGCATAAGCTTGTTTATTAGACTTATTTTAAATTGTTCCCCCACTCCCTCTGAAAGATGGGAAGTCTTAAAACTACTTCTGCCCAAAAACGGCGCTTGGAGGCGCCACCCTGCCCAGGAAGCTCTCTGACCTGCCTCACAAGGAATTATTAATTATGATTTGTTTTTATAACCATCCACTTGGAGTCTGGGTTGGCACACGCTCAGACTTGTCTGTCCTTTAAAAGAAGGAATCAAAGTTTTGTGGAAACCAGTTACGCTTAATAGTGGAATTACTTGGGCTCTGTCACGGATTTGCTGTGTGACCTTGGGTACATCCCTTCCCTATCTGTGCCTCTGTTTTTCTAGTTGTACAAGGACTGTGAACTAATATCTAATTTGGGGTTTAGAATATATATTTCCCTTGAGGCGCCTGGATGGCTCAATTGGTTGAGTGTCTGACTCTTGATTTTGGCTCAGGTCATGATCTCAGGGTCATGAGATCGAGTCCAACGTGGGGCTTTGCACTCAGCGGGCAGTCTGCTTGGGATTCTCCCTCTCCCTCTGCCCGCCCCCCTCCACTTCCACACTGCTTGTGTGTGCTCTGTAAGAATAAATAAATAAATCTTTAAATATATATACATATGTTTCCCAAACTGTCAATGTACCAAGGGTATATGAAATGGTTTTAGGTTGTACATGGATGGACATTTTATAAGTCGTATTGTTTAAACTCTAAAATTTAGGAGTGTTATAACATTTCATTCATAATTGCAGATATTTTTGGTCATTGGGCTGGCCACAGAGAGAAGGAGCTCTGTTTCACCTAGTTACTCCGGTCTCCTGACTGATGGGGGCTGAGCTGATAACTCCTAAGCTGACCCTGGGGATCAACATCCAGCCAGCCTGAGGAGAGAGAAGATGGAGAAGGCACCCATCAGCCCAGAAGGACCCACATACATAACATTTCCCCTCAAATTCCATTGGCCAGAGCTAGTCACATGGTTCCACCCAGGCGCAAAGCCAACTGGGAAATATAGTTCCCTGGCTGGGCGGCTACTTCCCTACCCCTCTGCACTTTAGAGGAGGAACATGAATCCTTGGTGGGCCCTTGGCCATCTCGGCTTCAGTATTCTCTTTTTAAATGACTAAGTTGAAGAACAGAACTTTGCCACGTCACTTATCAATGAATTAAAATAGGATTTACAATTTTCTACATAGTGGGAGTACTCATTCTACCCAAAATTAAGACTTAACCACACAGCTCCAGCAATCAAGACAGTGTGGTGTTGATGGAGGGACAGACACGCAGTCAGTGGAGTAGAATAGAGGGCACAGAAAGAGACCTACACAAATATGTGCAAAAGCAATTCACTGGGAATAGGATAACCTTTTCCTTAAACAGTGCTGGAGCAATTGAACATCCATTGGCAGAGAGAAAAGAAGCTTGGTTCAATGAAGGCCCCTCATGCCTTATACAAAAATTAACTCAAAGTGGATCATGGCCTCAAATGTAAAACATAAAACTATAAAAAAAATCATAAAACTAGACAACATTTATTTTTTTTTAAAGTAGGAGAAAATCAATCTTGGGATCTAAGTCTAGGCAAGGCATTATTGGATTTGAATGCCAAAAGCACAATTCATAAAAGGAAAAATTGGTAACTGTCACCTCACCAAAATCAAAACTTTTTGCTCCATGAAAGGCTCTCTTAAGGATGAAAAGACAGGCTGCAGAATGGGGGAAAATATTTTCAAAACACATATCTGACCAAGGACTGGTATTTAGAAGGTATCCAGAACTGTCAAAAGTCAGCAAGTGAAAGAATCCAGTTAGAACACACAGAAGGCAGGAGCAGACATTTTGTTGCGGAGGATACCTAGGTGGGCGTTCAGCATCAGTAGCCGTCAGGGAAATGCAGCTGAAGACCGCAGTGAGATACTACTACACACCTGTTCCAATGACAACACCCAAAAATGATGAGAAAGCAAAGTGTTGGCAAGGGCTGGAGAAACTGGGTCACTCCTGCCTTCCTGGTGGGAGTCTAAAATGGTACCGTTGGTTTAAAAAACAGGCAATTTCTTAAAATCTACCGTATGACTCAGCAGTTGCACTCCTAGACGTAGAAATGAAACTTATGTACACAAGTGTTCACGGCAGTTCGATCCCTGATAAGCAAAAACTGGAAGCCACCCGGGGACCTTTCACAGTGAGTAGCTTTGGGGCCGCTGGTATGTCCTCACAGCGGAATGCCACTCAGCAACAAAAAGGAGCAAAACGTTGATCACGCATCGGTGAGGATGAATCTCTAGGGAATTATGCTGAGCACAAAAAGTCAGTCCCAAAGGGTTCCATACCACACAATGCCATTCACGTGTCATTCTTGAACCCACACTATTCTAGAGATAGAGACTAGATAAGGGGTTGCCAGCAGTCGGGGCAGGATGGGGTGGGTGGGACCTGGGCTTGGCTATGAAAACTCAGCATGAGGGATCCTTTGCGATGGCAGTGTTCTGCATCTTGGCTGCATTGGTGCCCCCATCCTGGTGCTATGGTTCTATAATTTGGAAAGGATGTTATCATTGGCGGAAACCAGGAAGAGGGTACATGGGATCCCTCTTTTGACTGCCTGTGAATCTACAATAATCTCGACATAAGAAATGTAATAAAGACCACAAATCCAATGTTTTATACCCATACACCACTTTGTCGTCGTCTTCTTCTTCTTCTTCTTCTTCTTCTTCTTCTTCTTCTTCTCTTAAGGATTTATTTGTTTATTTTAGGTGGGGAGGGGCAGAGGGAGAGGAAGAGGGAAAGAATCTCAAGCCGGCTCGCAACTGAGTGTGGAACGTGAAACGGGCGGGGATCGATCTCGAGACCCTGAGATCACGATCCTGAGATCCCGACCTGAGCTAAAAATCAAAAGTCGGACGCTTAGCCAACTGAGTCACCCCGGCACCCCTACACCCGTGCACTTCTGAATATAACCGTGTCTGTGGTAACATGGTGGCCCCAGCGGACTCTCCAACATCAGACGTGGTATGGTGGTTAAGCGTGTGGCTTCTCAGTGGGACAGCCTGGCTTCAAGTCTCAACCTAGAAGCTAACCTAGTACCTACCTGAGCCTCGGCTTCCACACCTGCAAGAGGCTGAGCATGGAGAAGCTCTCTCATGAGGGGCTGCTGCTGCGGCTCAGGCACGGAGGAGGGCAGGGGCTGCTCTGCCCATTGCTTCCTTTCAGGGCTGTGACGGGCGGGGGGGACCGTCCAGGGGCTGGCCTCTCTAAGGCGATCGAGAGAAGGCGCAGGGCTGGTGCTGTGTACCTATGGTGTGCCTGGTGATCTGCAAGCTTGTTTGGGAGGCATTACTCTTATCCCTACTTTATATGGGAGGAAACGGAGACTTGGAGGGGAGAATGGACTTGTCCAAGACCAGGCACGTCGTCGTCGTCGTCGAGGGTGGAGATGAGATCTGAATCCTGGTCTGTGTGGTTTGAATCCAGAGTCATTGACACTATAAACAATAACCTTACCATTTCTTAAGCATCTGCGGGGGGTCAATTACCACGTTTGACTCCGTACTTTGGAGTATCATCACCCCCTTCCCATGTTAGAGAGGAGAAAACAGGTGTTAAGAGAGGTAAGTTGCCAAGACTGACAAGAGCTCTTGGAAAAAAACCAAACCAAACCAAACCAAACCCAGTCAACCGACGGCTCTTGCTTGGGCGCAGGACCCCACCTTCTGTTTGGGCTTAGCCCCGTGGAGACAGACCACGGAAACTGAAATGCTGAGTCAGAAAACAGGGGGCAGGGGGCATCTTGTGATATGACGCCAAGGCAGGCTGTGGGCATTTGGGAACTTCACCTGCAGCCGGCCCGAGTCATCGGAGATGGCCAGAGCTTCCCCTAGGGGCTGGCTGGGGTCCATGGGAGCCGGGGAGAGACCCCTCACCCCGACAGACAGTGTGGCCGTTGGAAGAGCTTTGAGGTGGCAGTGGCGGTGACAACTTCCTTTTGAGTAATAGCATTTACTGAAAAGCAATTCTGCTTTTAGCACCAGAAGTTCATCCCCCTCACAGGCAGGCGCCTAAGAATACCTTCCTTCAACCACAGTTCAGAGACTCACACAGATTCCCTTCTGCCTTACCTCCGGCCCAGTTTCGCATTTGGTGTTGAAAGGAAACCAAATACCACAATTATTGGAGGAGGCGGGAGGGGTGCAGAGAGCAGGGTGAAGCCGGGGGGCCAGGTGGCATCGACCACAGCCCCCACGGCCTCCACAGGCAGCCTCCAGGCGGTGGCCCAGCCCCTTGTTCTTCAGTTACTGGAAAGACATCGGCAAGCTCAGAGTGAAACCCAAGAGCTGACAATTTCTCTTCCTTTTTACAAGAAAAAGAAAGTGATTGTCCTTCAAGCAAGGGTGACTTTGGGGGCCAGGGACTTGCCCTGGCCACTCTGCAAATTAGAGGCAGAGCCACAGCCACTCCAGAGGCTCCGGGCCCTTGCCTGCCACCCCTCCATTCATGCTGGGATCCCTTGAATGGTCCTTTTGTCCATCACTGAAAATCCAATGTGCACATGGGAGAGGATGGCCTTAAATGTCAGGAGAGCACCAAGGCCCCGGACAGCTATGGGATGGGTGAGGGCGAAGGAGAAGGCACAGGCGGGGAAGAGATGGGTGCGGCAGGCAGAGGCAAGAGGCCGCAATGATGGGCCCTAAGATGGCCTCTCCCTCCCCACCTGATCCGGGCCCCCGACTCATGCCAGAACCAGAGCCAGTCAAGGAAGTGGAAAAACTCTGGGTGTCACGCAGAAAAGGGTTGAAATTCTACTTTTGCCATTCCCTGGCTGTGTGACCTTGGGCAAGTAACTTCTCCTCTCTGAGCCTCAGTTTTCTCATCTCTAAGATGGGGATAATAGGAGTAAGTCAGGTCATGGCCCTCACTCAGGATTCTTAGGTGGCTCTCACATCACTTGGCAGAAGAATCAATCTTCCCTATGGCCTACTCAGGCCCACATGATCTGTTCTCTCCTCCCCCTGACAACCTCATCTCCTCCTCTTCTCTCTCATTCCCTCCCCTCTGGCTACACTGAGCTCCTTGTCTCACCAAACATTCTAAAGACACCCCTGCCTCAGGACCTTTGCACTTGCTGTTCTGTCTTTCGGCAACACCCATCCCCTAGATACCCGCCACCCCCTTACCCTATTCAGGTCTCTCTTTAAATGCCCCTGGGAGGCCTAGTCTGACCTCCCCTTTTAAACTGCTCCCCATTACCCTTTATCCTTTTACCTCACATTGATTTTCCCCCACAACTTACCATTATAATTTTAGAAGTTTTTACTCCCCACCCTCCATATTCTGAACTCCAGGCAGGGAGAGTTCAGTTCTATGTTATTCTCCTTGTACTCTTTGGAGCCTGACATATAGTAGATGCTCCCCAAATGTTTGTTGACTGACCAAGTGCAGGGTCATGTGGGGAGGATGAAGAGAGATGGACGTAGATGGTTCAGCACCAGCACCAAGTACTTGCTCACTAAACATTACTTCCTTTTCTCCCTTCCTGTCACCAACCACGTGCCATGTGCTCTGACTTCCTGCCATAGAAGGAACCAAGGCCAGAAGCCCAAGTGACCTGCCTCAGCTCACACAGCATGGTGAGGATCTGAAGTCTTGTCCGAGAGGCTCCCGGCTTTCTGAATGATGGTTGCAGTGTCTAATACAACTTGCCTGGCCTCTTAGGGTCTGGCTGAGGGAAATGGCTGAGGGGGCCTCTCAGACCCTTGAGAGGGCTGTGGACAGTGAGGAGTTGGCTCTGGCATGAAGGGTCTCCAGGCAACATTGATCCTTGGGACCAGGTTCATGTCCCTGCCCTGAAGTCTCACAGTTCCCATCAAGGGGGCCCAGGGTTCCCAGAGAGGGGCTTTTTCAACGTTCTGTTTCTGGGAAGTTCTGTCCCAGGAAGGGCAGATACTCAAGGAGCTGCTGGAGCCTCAGAGACCAGGGGACTTGGGTGTCCTCTCTCCCTGGAACCCAGCCAGTTCCTGGAGAAGAGGGACTTTCCAGAGAAGTCTGTCTCCTGGCTCCCTCAGAGCCTGCCCAACAGACGATTGGCCAAGGTCCCCGTGAAGCCCAGCCCTGCCTTGATGTCCCTGCTTTAACTCCAGAGAGAGGCTAATAGTCTGGGGAGGAAAAGGGCTGACACGAGTGTGGTCTTCCTTAGGCCTAGCATATAGGTATTTGGGAGCCATGGAGTCCAGTCTAGGGTGGGCTGGGCCTATGCCCGTGGGTCTCACCTAGAGCTGGAGGTTTTGCCTCTCTGCCCATCAGAGTTGCCTCGGCTGTCTGAGGGCCCCTCCCACAGCTGTTGCAGCAAAGGGGATGTGAGCGAGACTCTCGGGAGAACAGTCTGCTAGTGCTTTATCATACTCGAAGGTGACCGTATCCATTATGCCACCGAGACCAGACCTTGCGGACAGGCTGTCCACAGGCCAAATCCAGTCCAGAGGTATGTTTGATTTGGCCTTCGAAATATTTTTTTAAAATGTGAATCCGTTGCCAACATCTGAAGGATGAGGAGATTTCACATAGAATCCATTTTCTCTGGCTTCCCTTGAAAAATGGGAAGATCCAGCCAGACTGGGGCCACCTCCCTGCAGGGCAGAGGAAGGCAGGAGCAGGCTAGGGTGCCCCATTCAGAGTAGCACATACCAGGTCCTCTGTCCTCTCCTTTCCTCTTCTCCCCAATCCCTGCTCAGCTCACTTTCCTCATACATGCTGCCTACTAGGATCTTGACGCATGAGTAGGAGTTCACCAAAGGCACAGAAAAGTATTCCAGGAAGGGGAACAGCACACGTCCATGGAATTCATCTGTTCAAGATTCACTTGACAAGCATGTGTTGAATGCTTGCCGTAGGCGCTGGAGAGAGTGCAGCAGGAAACCGAAGAGCTCACAATCCCTGCCCTCTTGGAGCTCTGGCGGGGCGCTCCCTCCTTCCCCAGGGACCCTGGCCCTGCAGTGTCACAGCAGTGTGGGGGAGGGCATCTCATTGGTCGAGGCCGGGGGGGCTGTTTGATGAATCCTGAAGAGCATGGGACAGCACTTCACGACGAGGAATGATCTGGCCCCAACATCTGAGATGGAGAAACCTGGGTTTAGGGGAAGATAATAAACCAGACACGCCCATAAATGCACAATCAGAAGTCAGTGCTGGGAGGGTCCTGATGAAACTGACCCAAGGGTGACAACAGGGATTAGCAGGTAGGATAGCAGCCTACGGGAGTCTCCACGGGAGCAGGACTGAAGGGTGACAAGGAACAGGGACCTGGCATCCTCCTGGCTCATGGAGGGGCACTTGCCCTCTTTCTGTCTGGCTCTGACCTCAGCACAGCCGTGCGTATGGAGCAGGGCTCAGCGGTCTGGTTCCCGTTTTACAAAGAGCTCTTGTCTGATGTCACAAGCCCCTGTGAGGCTGACCCAGGCCGTGTGACCGGACCCAGCACACTGGGGTGTCCTTGGAGGTGCTGATGGTAGACCAGATACCCTTCCCTCATTCAGTCACATCTGGGGGTGCCCACTGTGGCCTAGAGGAACGGAGAAACTTCTGCGTGACTTAGCCCCAGTCATGGCACCTAGGAAGCATGTAGATAAATTGGTCACGTGAACAAAAAGAAGGACTAAATGAATAAACAAGTAAGTCCACGTACAATGATGGTCATGGCCAGTGCTGTCTGAGTGCCCACTGTGTGCCAGACCTGTCGTGGGCCACCTGTGTGAGGGTTTCCCAGAACGGACGTCCTCGGAGGGAGGGACAGTGGTCATCCCGCCTTCCACGACGACAAGACCACAGCGCAGAGAGGGGTGCCTGGTGCTCGAGGCCTGGTGGGAAGGAAGCAGCCGGGTGGGCCCTGGAGTCCAGGCTCCCCAGATCTCGGGCAGCACCCACTGCCTCAGCATTTCGTGGGCTCTGCCATGTGTCGCTCCCCGATCCCGTGAAGTTGCTGGTAGCATCATCTCGTGTTCCAGCTGAGAAAACCGAGGCTGGGAGAGGCAAAGTCATGTGCCCAATGTCACATACGACATGTGGGTTTGGATCTACCTTCCACACTTTTGACCACCACACCCTGTCCCTTGGAGTCCTACCCCTCGAAGAGAGTTCATCCACCCCCACGGGAAGGAAGGGGGGGCCAGGGGGCTAAGCCCCTGGAGGTTTGCAGGACCAGGCAGGAGGCTCTGGAGGAGGCAGGGTCCCCAGGTGGGCAGGTGGGAGCAGGTGGGCCAGGGGAGCCTCCTGCCTTCCGCCCCACATGCAGGGACAGCTGCCAGGACAGCCCAGCTGACAATGGCTCCTTGTGTCTGCACTGCGGGTGGGGGAAGGGGGCCATTGTTCTCCAGGACACCTTCCTGCCGTGGCTGGCTGCGGGCGGTCCCTGTCCCAGGACACTTGGCATGAGGCTGTTCCGGGCGCCTGAGGGAGGTGTGTGTGTGTGTGTGTGTGTGTGCATGTGTGTGGGTGATGCTAGAGTGTGTGTGTGTGTGTGTGTGTGTGCACGGAGGGGTGTGTGTTTCTCACACTATCTCTGAATGGGCCCACACGTGTATTGCACACTGTGCTGTGTCCGAGGAGGTCTGTGGCTTCTGGTGTCCACTGCGTCGGCCAGCATAGTCTCCCTGGTTGTAGGTGGCTGTTGGTGTTTCTGCCTCTGCGTTATCTTCGCAGAGCTTTGGATGTGCTCCTGTGTGTTGTGCCGGCGTATCTGGGTCTGTCTCTGGAGGGTCCCGACACCAATGGGACGGCAGTGTATTGGCTTTGAGTGAGGGTCCAGGGAGGAAAGGGTTTTCAGGTGGAGATGGCGGGCATGAGAGCCAGGAGGCAGGAGCTGCCGGGGACGAGGGCTGCTGCAGCAGAGTGCGCAAGGGGGGAGATGCCTCTAGCTGTGGGTGGAGAGGATCAGGGGGCAAGTGTGAATGCTGTTGGGGGGAGCAGTTGTCATGGTGCATATCATGAAGCAGTCCCGTGACTGGGACCTCAAGGTGCCCCCACTCTGTCAGGACTTGCCCAGCTCCCCATTTTGCAGAGGGGGAAACTGAGACCCAGGAAGGAGAAATGCCTTCCAAGGCTGGAAGTGTGGGAGCCCATCCAATGCCAGAGCCAGCTCTCACTCTCCTGGCCTTGCCTGCCCGCCCCTCCCCAAGTCCCTTCCTGTCCCCAGAGGGCTTGGCTCCAGATCCTGTCTCTGCCACTTAAAAGCTGTGTGATCTTGAGCAAGTCACAGAGTCTCTCTGTGCTCCACTTACTCATCCGCAACATGGGCTAGCGTTCATACTGACCTCTAAAGTGTGTCACTGATAACCTGTCCACGTCTGCTTTCTCTTTTCCCAACACACTTACTCCCTGCAGACACACCCCCCCGTCATATCTATGGGCTGTGGCACTGGAGTGTCACTTCCACGAAAGCAGGAAGTTTGGGTGTTTTGCTCACTGCTAAGGTCTAGACTAGTGTCTTGCACGTGGGTCGGTGCCCAGTGGATTTTTACTGCATGAATGAAACCAGGTAATATATGTAAAATGCTGGAGCAGGGCTGACTTTTAGTAAGTGGAACCTGAGTATAACTAGTGTTCCCTGGGGAGTGGTCCAGGAGTGGGGAATTTGGAAGCTTGAAAAGCCAGTCAGCCCGCGTTGGGAATTGGGGTCCCCATTCCATTTTCTGCGCTTTGTTCTTCCCTTCTGGATCTGTGTAGCCCTCCCTGGGCCGGATGTCTCCTGTCTTCAGGCTCCACAGTTTGTCTTCAGGCTCTGGCAGGGGCTAGGAGCTGGGGTTTTCGTGCCCCTGTGAGAGATCTGTGACTTGGTTTCCCCACCTGGCTATGGCTCATCCAGAGGCTTCAGTGGTCTCTGCTCTCTCAGAACATCCCCCAGTATTGGGGCCTGACCACTGCCACTGCACCACCCCCAGGGTTCCCACTGCTCTGTCAGCAACAGCAAATGGAACTGTCTGGGCAGGGGGCAAAGCCAGCTGGTGGCCTGCGTGTGCTGCCGGTGGCACAAGGAGCCACCTGGGCAGGTTATCTGTCAGGTCCAGCCTGTTTGTCGAGGAGGCGGCTTTCTGACCTTCTCATCTTTCTAAGAAAGAATGAAAGTAGAGGCTTAGAGACTAACTGGGTGGTGTGGTCCCCCAAGCTCCTGCGTCTGGATTCCTGCCACCTGGTCATTGGCTCTGGGCTCCCCTCTGCACCCTGTGTCCCTGACTTCCTGGGGAGCGACAGGAGCCTGAGAAGGGGATCAGGGCCCAGGCACAGAACAAGCTTCCTCTGTCCTCTAACCTCGCTCCTCCTCTGCTCCTGCCTCCCTGGCCCGGTGGGGGACCTGCAGCGGGGTGCTCTGTAAATATGGTCGGTGGGGTGGCGGTGGCTGTGCTCCCCTTCCTCGGGGACCAGCGGGGGCTCCCTCGGCATGACTGGGTAACCTTGGTGTCTGTCCACAGACCCGCACTCTGTCCTCCCGTAACTGTCAAGGTTCAGGCCTCCTGGTCCTCCAGTCTCCCCACATTTATTGAGCACCTACTGTGTGCCCTGCCCCAGGAGACAATGAAAAGGCCTCTGAGAAGGGAATGGCTTGGGCTGTGTGCAGAGGCTTAGGAGGCCAGTGCGGCTGGAGCTCAGTGAGAGGGGGAGGGGAAGGGTTAGGTCAAAGGGGCCAAGGGGCCAGGTCACGCAAGGCCTCCAGGCCAGGGAATCTGGGAGTTCCTTTGAAATGTGATGAAGACCCCCCCGGAAGGCTCTGAACAGGACCCCGTAGGAACTGCCTTTTCAATTCATGTCACAGAAGCGGCACTGTCCTTTTAGAGGAACCTTCTGGATGCTCTGGGGAGAATACACAGGCTGGGGAGGTAGGCAGTGAGGGCGGGGATGAGGACCAGAGACAAGGGACCCAGCCCAGCGTGGTGGCAAGGAAATGGGGAGACATGGCATCCAGGGCCGTTTTGAAAGTCGAAGCCGCAGCATTGCCTGCGGGGGGCGCTGTCAGGGGCAGAAAGGAGTCTGGGGTTTCTCCAGGGCTTCCGGTGGCATAACCAGGAGGCTGGTAGGACCCTTCTCTGTAGTGGGGATGTGGGGGAAGGCGCAGCCCTGGGGAGCAGAGGCTGTGCTCAGTGCAGGGGTGCTGAATTGAGGTGTTTCGGAGGTGGAAAAGGAAAGCTGCTGCCTGCACTCCCCACTGCCTTTGTCCTGGTCCAGATGCCCAGCACCTGCCCCAGGAAAACTGCAGCGGCCTCTCGATCGCCCTCCCAGCCTGCCCCTGTCCAGCCCTTCCTCTTCTACGTCTGTGGAGCTCCTGTTTCTGTTCTGCTCTAGAACCACTGAAGGCGCCCTGCTGCCACC
Source organism: Mustela nigripes (assembly GCF_022355385.1). Taxonomy (NCBI): domain Eukaryota; kingdom Metazoa; phylum Chordata; class Mammalia; order Carnivora; family Mustelidae; genus Mustela; species Mustela nigripes. The sequence goes on from NC_081563.1 coordinate 129,788,573, forward strand.
TGGATAAAGTCCAAACACCTGGGCTGGGTTAGCCCGGCCCTGAACCATCTCCCTTGACCTCTGCAGCCTCATCCCCCTCCTGGCCGCTGAAGCGGACAACCCTTGGTTCCTCGAACTCACCCTCTCCCTTCCCACTGCCTCAGCTTGCTCAAGCCGCTCCTGCCAGCCGGCGCCCTTTCCCGTCCCTCCTCAGGGATGCGTTAAAAGGCCGTGCCTCCAATGTCTAGAGCCTTTTGTTTGTTTCTTTCTCCCAGGACATATCACACAGTGCTTTGAATTACACTTATTTATATCTTGCCCTCCTCCCGGGGGGGGGGGGGGCAGAAAGTGCCAGATTCATTTCTGGGCTTGACGCCAGGCTCTGAGCAGATCCCTGTTAGATTCAGCGAGCGGACTATTCGATGCTGCATTTGCTGTGGTCTGGGCCCACCCAGCACCCATTTGCCCTCTGCTGGAGATTAGGCTCCGATTTTCCCTGGGGTATCGCTACCCTCTTTCTCCGTGGGCAACAGGTGAGCTGCCCCTCCTCGGGGTTAGACTTATGGCCCAGGTCTGGCCAATCAGAACTTCCCACATCCCTGACCACAGTAATTGGTTCAGGGATGGACACATGATCCAATCAAAGCTAACAGAGCTCAATTCTCTGGAATAGAAGAGAAGACTTATTGCCCTGAGGTGGCTGAGCTAATGTGATCCAGCCCAGAGCAGCAGTGGCCCCTGTGCCACCATGACAGCAGAGTGTCTGAAAATACAGCCAACATAAGGCAAAGCAGAGCTGAGAGATGGAGACCACTCAAGGACCAAAAACATCATTGGTGCTCCTGGATCCAGCTGTACCTGAAATAGTCATCACCCTGAACTTCTCAGTTATATAAGCCAGAATACTTTTCTCTCCCATTCTCTTTCTTAAAACTTTCTTTGGGTTTGGTTTCTGTTGCTTGAATTGCAAGAATTCCTGACAAAGACACAAGCTTTCTCCAGAATCTCTCTCTTGCCATCTCATTGCCTTTCCCTCCATGCAGGGCCCTGTGTGAAATTCCCTCTCAAGGAACTGCTCTGAATCTCTATCCACGGAGCTGATGTGAGCTGATGTGTTTGTTTCTTTCCTCACTCTTGGATGATACGAGTAACGATCCCTGGTTCTTGCTGCCGTGAGCAATTTCTGAAACAAGGCAGGGGAGCAAATAGAATAACCTAAAGAGGAAGAATGGGCTTGAGTTCCTGAGGGCTAGGGCTGGGCCTCCAGCTTCATGGCTGCTCAGCATGGGACTTGGCACACAGAGGAGGCTCCTCGATGATGCTTTATTTGATAATGTCAGGCCAGGGTTTCCAACCTGGACATGAAGGGCATTCTGGAGCAGAACTTCTCTGTGAAGTACCTAATCACAAGTCCTTCCTCCAGAGCTGGTTAGCAGACAGTCTGTCAGTCTTCGCACATCTGGCATTAGGGGGGGCCAGCCTGTGCACGGCACGAGAGTTGAGCAGAACCCTTGTTTCTTTACCCAGTGGATGCAAGTAGCACCCCAGACCTGGAGCTGTGACAAACAGAGGTCTGCAGACGTTACCACACAGCTCCTGTGGTTGAGATTGTCTGGTTGAAGGCAAGAGCTTTGCGCCAGGCCCGGCATGCGGGAAGCGCTCATTGATGACCAGCGATCAGAAGGTGCTGGTAACAGGCTGCGCATGATCGGGGAGGATCAGATCTGGCCAACTTACCGGGAGGGGAATTTATTGGAGGAGCAGGGAAACTTGCCTAATCTATGAGGGAGAGGTAAAAAGAGAATCCGGTAAAAAAAAGAACATACAGAAACAAAGACAGCGTCGAGGGTCCCGATAGCACGAGTTGGTCATGCTGATGTTGTGATGAGCTATTCCTTGTTGCGGTCGTTCCTCCCAGAGGCTCCTTCCTCATGGATGCATTTCGCTCAGGCTGTCCCCGCCCGCCATCCTATAGACTCAGGGGAGGTGGGCTCTGGCCACCCTCTGGGGTTGCGGGGAGGTGGGGGCAGGCCTCGGTTGTTTTAAGCCAATCACGGTGGCTCCTTTGCCTTGTTGTACACAGAACGAAATTCTAGCCAGTGATACCTGCTGGGAAACCCTTCTGGGAAAGGGTTCTTTGCTCTTCAAAAGGGAATAGGGGCTTATTTTGCTTACCATAATATGGGATTTCCTTCCTTCTTAAGGTTGAAAAATACTCCATTGTATGTAAAGACCACATTTTCTTTGTTGTTTCCACATCGAGGCTGCAGTGAACAGGGGAATGCAGCTCTCTCTTCAAGATTTTGATTTCAATCGTTTAGGATAAATACTCAGAAGCAGATTGCCGGATCATTATGTGAAGTGAAATAAGCCAGTCGCAGAAGGACAATTACTGCACGATTCCGCTTATGTGACGTATCTAAGATAGTGAAACTCACAGAAGCAGAGAGTAGGGCCTGGAGGGAGGGGGAATGGGAATCGCTATTCAGTAAGTATACAGTTTCGGTCACGCCAGATGCATTAAGGTCTAGAGACCTGTTGGACATCGTGTCTGTAGTTAGCAATGTTGTATGGCACACTTAAGAATCTGCAAAAAGGATCTCACATTAAATGCTCTCACACCCACAAAAAAGACATTTATAAAACAACATTTGGGGAGTTTCCAGTGATACCAACATTAAAAAATATTTTTAGGGGTGCCTGGGTAGCTTTGTCAGTTAAGCATTCAACTCAGTTTTGGCTCAGGTCATGATCTTGGGGTAGTGAGATCAAGCCTGGAGTGGGGCTGGCACTCATCGCGGAGTCTCCTTGTCCCTCTCTCTCTGCTCCTCCCCCTGCTCGTGTGCACTCTCTCTGTCTTGCTCTTAAAAACAAACAAACAAACAAACAAACTTATGTGAAAGTTCTTACCAGGGGGAAAAAAGAAACAGGCTCTTCTCTCTGTAGTGTTGCGGGGGGGCAGACATCATGATGTTTGGAGCAACGGCAACCATTTTGAGTGAATGAAGAAAACCAGTTGGAGGGTAAAGCCTGATTTCTGAGAGCTGGGTCTTTGCTGATGTCACTAAGGTGCTGAATCAACCAGTCCCTGACTCCCCATCATTTCCAAGGGTCTATGAGATAATAAGTTTCCTTATCCTTAAAGCCTCTTTAGGTTGGGTTTTTATTCCTTACAGCCAGGAGCATGGCACCAGAGTGCTAAATCCTGTAGATAAGCTACTGCTTCCAAATTTCTCTCAACATTTCCCACCTGCCTCCTGAGTCATGGAGAGGGAATCGCTTTCACTGCCAAGGTGGTCAGACACACAGATCCTCATCTAGCCGTCAGACATATTCTGTGGCCTGGCAATGTACGCAGGGCTCAGGCAGGAGGACTCCTGGAAGACCACCTGCCGGCTCCTCCATAACACTCGAACTTTGCCTCTCTGGGCCTCAGTTTCCACATCTGTGAACTGGGGGTGGTCATGGGGCCACCTGTTTCCCAGGGTGTTATGAAGATTAAATGAATTATTTCCATCACAGTAACAGGTTCATGGTAAGTGCTCAGCAAACGTGAGCTGTCACTGCTGTTGTTATTCCTTGGGGAAAAGGACAGCAGAACTCTGCTGACCCAGTGTGGGTGGCAGGTGCAGAAGGAGACTGGCAGCCACCAGTGGGGAGACTAAGGTGGAAAGAAAGGATTCAACCAAGGCAGATAATGAAGGTGCACGAAGCATGGGCCACCTCCGCCCCTGAGGTGGGAGAGACTCCAGGGTCCCCATCTTGAGAGGAAAAGAGAGATGAAAAAGAGAGGTTCCAGGAGGGTGAGAGACTGAGGTACACCCTGGCGCGAAGTTATGAACAGTGGAGGCAGCATTCATTCCTTCCTCCAAAACCCCCACAGTGTCACTGTGGTGCAGGGACCTTCCCTTCAAGGACTTGAGGGTCTTCCCACAAACTCCAGAGCCTCCAGTGCTCAGGCTGGGCCTTCCTTCCTCACCTAGACAGGCTGCCCAGCACCTTCCCACTGTGCCCTGAGCACCCTCTAGCCCCAGGTCCCGCTCCCACCTTCCCCGGGGTGGCGGGGGACCTTGTGGTCACCAGATGGATTGAGCAACTCAGGTGAGTGTGCATTTTCCAGCTCACACTAACCGCCATTCATTCACTTCCCCTCACACCCATGGAACACTCCGTTCCCGGTCATTTCACCATGACCCTTCCTGTGAGCCCTCCGTGATGCAGCCCGGAACCTGAGTCACCCTGAGATTGAGCCTCCCTTGACCTTGGTCTATAAGCCCCTGACCTGGTTCACAGATGAAAACAGAAGTACTGACGATGATGATGGTGACGTTGGCAACCAAACGTAGCGGCGTCCTGAGCAGTTCCGTGTACTAACGTCGGGTTGGGACGGTGCTTCTCCCATTTTCTGGATGAGCACAACGAGACCCGGAGAGGCTAGCTAGCTCAGAAGCGAAGGAGTCATGATTTGAACCCAAGCTGTCTGGTATAGAAATCCAACCACGTTTAGTTAGATATTTAACAAAACACCTTTGTAGAAAAAGAAAAAGTGAAAAAACAGGGAATTCCTTTTTAAACCCTGTCATTGACTCACTCATTCCTATCAAACAGCTAGTTCCGTAGCAGGGGCTGGTGCTTCATACCGGGCCTGTGGAAGTCAGTGCACAGGGAAGGGTCCTGCCGCCCGGAGCCCACGGTCCCGTGAGGACACTCGGTCAATCCAGGGCCTGACATGTGAAACCGAGACCGCTCCTGCCTGAGGAATCAGAATGGGTGAGACCCAGAGCTGGGAACCCTGTGGCCTTTCTAGGCTTTTTTATGGAATTCTTTATAGAAAAAGACCTTCCCCAAGCTCTCCCTCGGTGGTGGGTGTGAGGAGAAGGGCCAGAGGACTTCGAGGGAGCTTGTGACGTCTCAGGAGACACAGGGCTGTGTGGTCAGGCCTCTGGCCCCAGATCCCAGCCTTGGTCCCTACCTGCATGTGACCCAGGGCAGTCATGTCCCTCCCGCCGCCCCTGACAGCCTATCTCCTTATCCAGAAATAGGGACAAGGAATCTTTCCAAAGCCATTGTGAAGATATGGTCCGTCCGGGTGGGATACCATGACCCACTCTTGTGCTCAGCCTCCTGGTCGGTGTGAGAGAAGGTGATTCCAGAAAAGCCAGACGATGATAGTTCATCATCTTTGCAAACCTCAGCTGGGCTCTAAAAGTGTTACAGACCTCACTGGCAGAGAAGCCCATGGCCCTTTCAACAAGGTGGACGGCTGGATGAGGACTACAGTGGCCTGGGGGTGGCGGCGACCCCGCTCCCTCTGTGAACAGGCCTCACTCGCACCATTGCCCTCAAGAGAAGCCAGAAATCCAGGTCTTTCTTTCTTTTTTTTTTTTTTTTAAAGATTTTGTTTATTTATTTGACAGACAGACATTACATGTAGGCAGAGAGGCAGGCAGAGAGAGAGGAGGAAGCAGGCTCCCTACTGAGCAGAGAGCCCGATGCGGGGCTTGATCCCAGGACCCTGAGATCATGACCTGAACCGAAGGCAGAGGCTTAACCCACTGAGCCACCCAGGCGCCCCAGAAATCCAGGTCTTAACATCAACTCTCCCATTTTAAAAAAATATTTATTTATTTATTTATTTGAGTGAGCCCGTGTGTGCGCAAGGGGAGAGGGGCAGAGGGAGAGGGAGAGAAGCAGACTCCTCACTGAGCATGGATCCCCATGTGGGGCTCGATCTCACCACCCTGAGATCACAACCAGAGCTGAAACAAAGTGTCGGTCTTAACCAACTGTGTCACCCAGGCGCCCCTCAGCTCTCCCAATTTTTAAATGTTTCTGGCTAATTGAGGAAAAGCACTGGCCGAACACCACACACCTTCTAGAATGGCTATAATCCAAAAGATGGGCAGTGGCACGTGTTGGCGAGCCTGTGGACCGGCTGGTGGCAGGGCACAATGGAGTAGCCGCTTTGGAAAAACAGTCTGGCCGTTTCTCGGAAGGTTAAACATGGTTACCACGTGACCCAGAATTCCACTTGCAGGTGTGTCCCCAGAAAACCTACATCCACACGAATGGGTGCACGTGGATGTCCTTGGCAGCGCTGTGCACAGCAGCCGAACAGTGGAAACAACCCAGATGTCCATCCACGGATGAAGGGTCAAACGTGCGTCGCCATAGGACGGAATACTATTTATCGGGGAAAAAGGAGTAAAGTTTTGATTCAGGCTACGGCATAGCTGAGCCTTGAAAGCATCCTGTTAAGTGACAGCAGGCAGACGAAAAAGACCGGATAACGAGTGCTTCCATGTAGACAAAATGTTCCGAAGAGGCTCATCTATAGAAACAGAAAGCGGAGCGGTGGTCATCAGGGGTGAGAGCAAGGGGAACTGGGGAGTGACTGTAAACGGACCTGGGGTATTTTGCGGAGGGAAATGGATTGTGGTTAAGGGTTGCACCACTCCGTGAAAATACTAAAAACTAATGACTTGTACCCTTTAAAGGAGTGAATTGTATCGCATGTGAATTATATCTCAATAAAGCTGTTAAAATAAGACAGCGTTGGGGGCGCCTGGCAGGCTCAGCCGGTAGAGCATGTGACTCTTGATCTCGGGGTCATGAGTTTGAGCCCCGTGTTGGGTGCAGAGATAACTTTAAAAGAAAATTTTTTTTGAAGCTTAAAAAACAACAGTAATAAGAAAGTATTGGCCTTATAAGGCTCCTAAGAGAGTCAGAGTCAACCACAAGCCGTACTTCTCAGGAGGTCGTCTGTCCTCCGTTATCTGGACACTCAGCTATCCAGAACACCGGGTTCCAGAAGAGCCTGAGGGACGGCGCCAGAGGGCAGAAGTTCCCCCTGGGGCTCAGCACTGATAAATGCCTTGGAAGGGGGGTGGTGGCTCCTGTCACTTCCCTTTTTGCTCCTTTTAAACATAAACCATTAAATGCAAACAGAGAAAGCTTCTGTTTGTTAACTAAGCCCCAAACAGCAAGGAAATGGAGTGGGGTAAGCCTGCGGTTCAGGTCAGCGCCGAAGACCAGGCCCAGTGTCTGTCTTCCACTGTGTCCAACCGTGAGGGTTCTGGACTCTGGTGCATAGCTGTGGCAGGGGGGGGGGCCACTTTCCTGCCCCCTGCCTTCTCCCCGTCTCGCCCGTGTGGGTCGAGTGGAGACCTTTGTGAGTGTTAGGAAAGTGGCGGTGACCCCAGAAGAAGAGGCTGGGTGGGAGTCCGGTTGAGCCATTGCTCTCGGATCCCATGGACCCGAAGGAATAAAACGCTGTAGTCAGGCCAGGACTATAGGGTTAGGAGAGACCTGAGAGCCCCCGTGAGGGAATCTGAGCCTTTTTTGGGAGCCAGACACGAGCCCAGCTCAAGGAGGGGCTGAGGAGAGAAGACAGTGGTGGGAAGAGGCCTGGGAGTCTTGAAATCCTGTGTGCATGGCCAGCAAGGAGATTTGACAAGGCAAAGGCTGACCTGAGTCCTGGCTGGGTTTGTGACCCATCGACCACCGGCTGAGGACCTCCTGGGCGCCGGGCACCGGGACTCCCTGCACCAGGTGGTGGGGGGAGACGAGATGTCTGGACTTATGCAAGTGAGCTCCTGGGGGTGGGTCCGGCGATAGGCCGGTAAGCAATGCCCCCAGCACAGAATACTGTGTGGGGACCATCTCAAGCGCATCAAAGCAGGATGAGAAGCTGGAGCAAATGCGCCATCAGGGAAGGCCTCCCTGGGGTGGTGACACTTCAGCTGACACTTGAGTGAAGTCATATCTGAGGCAGAGGAACTGCAAGTGCAAAGGTCCTGAGGCTGGGCACAAAAAGGGAGATGGATACAGTTAGGGAGATCCCAGGGGCCAGACCAGGCGGGGCCTTCTGCACCGTTGTGAGGACTTTGGCTTCACTCTGGCTGACGGGGGAGCCGTGAAGGGTTCTGAGCACAGGAGGCCCTGATCCGATCTAGGTTCTAATAGGATCCCTCTGGTCCAAGACAGAGAATGGACTCTGGGGTCAGGGAAGGTACAGGAGCAGGGAATCCAGGGAGGAGGCAACTGCAGAGTCCGGAGGGGAGGAGACAGAAGCTGAGGCAGTAATGATAGAGGGAGGAAGAAGCGGTCACTGTTTTCTCTGATCGCCCAGACTACCTCCTGCTGCCCAGAGACACAGTATGGGTGGAACTAAGGAGATTCTACACACATATCACACACACACACACACACACACACACACACACACACACACACACAGATGCTACATATACAGGCACGTCCATTCCCCATTCACTTAGTTTTATATTGACACCGCACGCCGGCATGGAGTCTACACACACAGGACACACATCTAGATTCCACCCCTGTTCGATACCTACACGTGTGTGTTCTGCATTCACGCAGATTCAACATTTGTCTTATCCACCCGGCTGGCCTTGAGCTCTAACAGCTGGGGTAAGCAGACGGCAGGTCCTAGAGGGGACCCAGGTCCGGCATTTGAGAGAGCAGACTCTGCCGCTCAGGAACAGTGTGACTCAGGCCTGGCTTCTCGGATCTTCATCTTCCTCATCTTTAAAATGGGGATGACAAGACCTGCCTCGGAGGGTTGTCGGCAGGACTAGGTGAGATCACCATGTATGCAAAGCAGCCGGCCTGGCGTGGGAGCCGGGACTCTTTATTAATAGTCATCACACTACTAATAATGAGGTCTGTTTTGGGGCCAAGCAAATCCCATAGAGCATCTTCCTGGAACGAGGGTGTGCATACCCACCCGCACACCCACACTCCAGCATGGGGCGCGTGGGAAAGGGGGCAGACCCGCAGCCTCTGTATGGGCAGGATGGACCAGGTGCTAGAGTGGAAACCTGTGAGTCAGCTATGGGCATAAAACAGTTAATGGGCGTGCCACCCTGGCTTCAGTAATGATGGAGAGACAGAAGCTTAGATAATGTCCGGAAGGCAGGTGGATTAGTCAGGGCTCTCTCGGTTCTAAGGGACAGAAACCTAACTCAAACCGGTTTAAGCAAAAGAGAATTTATTGGGTCATGTAAAAAAAAAAAAAAAAAATCCAGGGGTGTCCTTGCTTCAGGCATAGCTGGATCCAGGTGTTTGAATGATATCATCAGTTTTCTCTGTCTCTCTGGAAGATTGAGTTAATTCATATATACGAAGTTCTAAACAGCACCTAACACACCTAACGCTCTATATTAGCTATTATTTTATTACTACTTTTACTATTACTGCTACTACCTAGATAAAGTGAGTGCTTTTTCTCAATTATTCCTACGAATGTCCCAGGACTGGATCTCATTGGCTTTGGTTGGGTTATGTGGCCATTTCTGAACCAAACCCTGTGGCCCATGGCCAAGTTCTGTGACCATCAGGTTCTGTGACAAGGTTCATTCATGTGACTATCCTTGAGGCTGGAAGTAGGGTCAGCCCCACTCAAACTCCATGAACTAAAAATGGCGGAAAGGGGCTCCTTACAGGAAATGGGGGTTGGCCCTGCAGCACTGGTCTTCTATCACGTGGGAGGACTGAGGCCAGCTTCTGGCTACAGTTACCTTCTTTGCACAAGGGTGGCCTTTAGAGTTAGACAAACTTGGGCTTGATACCCAGTTCCAATGCCTAATTAGCTTCACCTCCCCATGTCTCAGTTTCCCCACCTGTGAAATGGGACAATTATCACACCTCCTTAATTCAACAAATATTTTATGGGACACTATATCCGACATTTATTGGATACTATTAGCCTCAACACTTTTTATGTATTAACTCTTTTGACCCTTGCAACAATAACCCTGGGAGTTAAGTATAACCGTCCCATTTTTACAGATGAGGAAACTGAGGTCCAGAGAGGAACAGTCACTGGTCTAAAGTCACCCAGACAGGGAGTGGCAGAGCTGAGATTTGACCCAGTTGGCCTGGCTTTACAGGCTCCAAACCGCAGATTATGAGAGGAGGCTCAGTGGCTGTCATGCAGTTGCTTTCTGTGTGGAGACTGTCCCTGGCAAGGGACACCTGCTTTAGTTTTTCTCATCTGTAAAATGGCCCCATAGTTGCAGAACAGAGAGTGAAACAAAAGGAGACAAAGTGACATTGGGGCCTTTGTTTATTTAGCAAATATTTAGTGAGCACCTATTATGTGCTGGGCATGGAACTAGGTTTTGTGGACACAGTAGTGAATGCAACAAGCTCCCTTTTCCTCCAAGAGGACATCTTGGAGCTGACATTCCAGCACTGGGACACGTAACAGATGAGTCAACACAGAGGTGAACAAGCTGATCTTAGTGAGTGCTCTGGAGAAAACAGAACCAGGTGACAGGACAGTGACAGGGCAGTTGAGAGAGCTCTAGGCCGAGAGGCACCTGACACACCTGAAGTGTGTCCAGAAAGAGGAGATGGGGGTGGCCCTGGAAGATCCAGGTATGGGAAGCACCTTTCCAGCAGGGAGAATGGCAAGTGCAAAGGGCCTGTGGTGGGAACTGGGGAGACAGAACTGGGGCAAACACTGCTCTTGCCACTGGCTGGGAAGCCAAGGCACAAAGAGAAGAAGGGTCAGACCCAAAGCCACACAGCTGGCAGAGGTGGTGCCAGAAACTTGTGGGGAAGACACACAGGGACTGGGATCTCTGTAGACACACCCTGGGCAGAAACTTCCAGGCTGCTAGAGGGGCAGCCTCCTCTTCCTGAGCCATCCCAGCTGTTGCGGGGGCTGATGATGTCCTGGATCCCTTGTTTAATGACAAACGTTTTTCACCCTCACTTAATTATGCAACAGACGCCTATGAATCTGTCACCATCTGGCCCCACTTCCTGGGCAGGATGACAGGTCCTGGTGACTGCCTTTGAGGGCTGAGAGGGGTGCATCGGCTGAGAGGGGAAGGTGCCACGCTTGGTACGGCCTCAGGGCCGGGGCCGCACGTCCTCATCTGCAGCGAGAAGAATGAAGGGACCGTGCGAGCATCTATGAGACAATCCCCTGAGTATCTCTCAGTTCTCAGAGGGACTGGAGTGCTGTCACCACAGGCAGGCTTGTCACTGCCTGTGCCTGGAGAGCAGAGCAGAGAGGGCACAATTCCACGGCCCAGCAATCTTGGCAGGGGGCTTAGAGTTCCCACTTGGCAGGTGGGGAGACTGAGGCTCTTGGGAGCTCGGAAACATGCGCAAGGTCCCACAGCATCTGCATGGGGGAGGGGTTCGGTGCTGGGCTGCTGCGGCTCCAAAGCCCTCCCCTTTTCACACCAGCACCTCGCAAACTGCAATTTTTCGCCAGCTATTGATGTGACCATAACGTCCCCCTGGCTTGTCCTCCTGGGAGCTTTGCCCTGGGCTCTACTTGTGGGTCCGCGGCAGCTCTTAATGTCTGTGGTGATTTGAAGCTCAAACCAGCCTTTCCAGCTGGAGAGGGGGGCTTTTAAAGTGAATGATTTTCTGTGCCCAGATAATAATAGCGAACACTATAGCTACGTGCCAGGGACTTTCCACACGTTATTTTATTTTGGAATTCACACCAGCCTTCTGAGGCAGGATCTGTTCTACCCTCTTGACAGAGGAGAAGCCCGAGGCTCTGAGCCATGAAGGACGTGCCCAAGGCCACACGGCTGGCTGATGGTAGAGGCAGGATTCGAACCCGAGCCTGTCAGACAGCAGAAACGCGTGCTTCTGCGAGTTGGCTTTGGAACATGGGACCATTACTCTTCTGATTTCCTCTTCTGACTTTTATTTAAGAAGCCCATATGAGGGGCCAGATTCTTCTCTTAGAGGCACTGAATTCTAGGCTGGGAGCGTTGAGAAAATCCCAAAGGCCAGTGCCCTGGGCTGGCTCCTGGCAGGTGACTGAGTTATGGGCAACCGTGGAAAGGGTGGAACAGCCCACGAAGGGGTGGGAAGTGTGGCCTTCAGGGGATCCAGAAACACCCATGGGGATCCATATCCAGGCTCTTTAACAAGCTAGAAGCTTCTGAGCTGCTCCCACTACTCTGCTTCTCATCCACCATCAGACCTGAGGCCACACCTCCTAAATAACTCTTTCTGTCTCCCTGCCTCCACTGGGCACAGCCCCATCACTGCTCACCTGGACCACGTCAGTGATCCCCCTTGGTGTCCCTGCTTCCGCCATTACCTCTGTGATCCGTTCTCCCCAAAGTCAGAGGGATCCTGTTAGGACCCAAGGCAGAGTATGTCCCACCTCTGGTGAGAAAGCTGCCATGTGTTCCCCTTAGCTCTTAGAATAACCTGCAAGTCCTTGTCACGGCCCCCATGGCTCCACATAGTATTTCCTATTAATCTCTCCACTTAAGCCACCCTATTTCCAGAACGCACCCCGCTGGTCCCCACCTCAGGGCCTTTGCACTTGCTATGCATATTACCTATGTTTCTCAGTGCCTAGACCGCACAACTACCTCATTCTTGGCTCAGACGTCACCCTCTCAGGGAGGCCCTCCCTGACTCCCCAGCACTAAAGAAAACCTGTTTTTCCTGCATTCAACCTTGGTACCCCTAAAGTCCAGTCCACGCCGTGGCCAGGGGGAGTTTTCTGAACCCTCTCAGCAAGGTCCTCCCCCACCTAAATCCCCTCTGTCTGGAATCCCAACACCTCCCTCCACACCCCTCTCAAGCCTCCAGCCCCCTGTGCAAAGCCCTGGATGAGGCCGCTGCTGCCGGACCCTACTTCTTCCTTCTTTCTGATGTCGTAGCCTCACTCCTTCCAGACTCAGCTAGCTCCCCGGGGGGCAGCAGGTAGGCCAGGGTCGCTCGACCGTGGGTGGGCTTGTTCTCTGTGGTGGGGGTCTGCCCTGTGTTGAGCAGCACCCCTGGCCTGCACCCCCATCTCCAGCGTGATAACCTGTAATATCTCCAGACTTTGCTGAACTCCCCAGGGGGAGCAAAATCAGCCTGGTTGGGAACTGGGCTTGACTTCTGTCCCTGTTGTTGCCTCTTTCAGGAATATTCCTTCCTGACCCTCCCCCTCATCCTGTTCACTCCTCTCTGTACCTCAGGTCCCTTTAGACACCACCCACAGGGAGCGTTCCAGCCCCAGGCCGGGTCAGGAGGCCTGTAGGTGCTCCCAGATCTGCCATCAGACACCTGGTGATGCTATCTTGAAGCTGTCAGGTCTCTACTTGTGTTCCCAGGGCGAGGCGGGGGACGTCAGCTCCACAAGGACGAGCAGTGTCTGTTCTGTGCATCACAGTGTCCCCAGCCCCACAGGGCCTGGCATAGGGCTCAGTCCACATTTCACACTCCCTCACCCCTTCTCTGTCCCCTTTCATCCTGGCAGCCGGCGAGTCCAAGGCCACGCGACACACAGGGCTCAGAGACATGGAAGAGAATCAGTCATGGTTCCGGGGTCCAGCCGGCTCGCACTCGGGGGCGGAGACAAGCACATCCCTTTCAGGTCAAAGCTGCAGTGGGGAAACACAAGGAGGCACTGAAGCCAAAATATGAGAAGGTGGAGTCTGGATGGGCTTCCTGGGGGAGGGAACATTCTGGAAGGTAACATCTAGAAAACTTAAAAAGATGAAGTGTCAGTACTGATTGCACAGTATTAGGGAGGTACTGTCACCGTCCCTTCAAAAGGCTTCCTTTCATGTGATGTGAATTTCACTTCGATTTAAAAAGAGAGAATAAAAACCAGTGCAAACAGGGTTCCAGTTTGAGGAAACAGAATGTGCGAAAGTCTGGAGGCTGGACAGAGAGAAGGGTGCAGACAATTGCTGGTTGTTTCACGTGGCTGCAGCCACAGGCCAGAGGGGGCTGCTGCTGGTGGTAGTGGTGGGCCGTGGCTCTGAGACAGGAGGCTGGGCAGGGGCCTGTGGCCGCCAGGAAGAGTTCATATTTTTCCTATTGAGTTGAGAGCCATGGAAGGTTGTAGGGGGAGGAAGCACTGGATATGACTTGGCTGCATGAGGCAAAGGGACTCTCATTGGGCGAGGCTTGGAGCAGGGAGAGCAGAGAGGAAGCGCCGGCCACAGTCCCTGTGGGAGCGGACGGTAGCCTGGCCTGGGGGTGAGGTGGGGAGAAGGGGCCTGGAGGTGAGGAGACACGGTCCAGTCTGAGAGATATTTAGGGCCCAAGACTGACAGTGATGACGGTTTGGATATGGGTGGCGAGAGGGGGAGCTTCGAGGACAGTGGCCAAGTAGCCTAGGTCAGAAACCCCCTTGGAATCTGGCTCCTGCATCCCGCTGGGGACCGAGCTCTGCCCCTCTCCCAGCGCCTCTGCTTCCCCTCCAGCCTCCTTAGGCGTGGCCTTGGCTCTCCCACAACATTCTGTGCGACCCCTGGTCAATTCTCGGGGCCCATTTCTGGGGCATCTTTGTGTCTTCCTCTCCAGGAAGAACATGAAGGAGCAGGAAGCTACCAGCTCAGGCAGAAAACCTTGAAGAACCTGTCCTGCTGGCCTCACCCACCCCTCCCGGTGCTCAGGAGGCAGAGGGGGCACCCCAGGACAAGGTCTGCCCCACCTGAGGGTCCCGGGGGGTCCAAACCTGCCATCCCAGGGGTCATAACCCCAGGCCTGGCCTTGGACTCTGAGCCCCACACGCTGGCAGAGGCTGCCCAGTCCTGGGGGATGAACCCACTCCCTCAGCAGCAGAGCTTAATGGTCAAGGGCATGGGGGTGAGAGACAGACCTGGGGGCATATCCCAGCTCAGCCCCTTCCTGCTGTGCAGCTAGAGCAAGGGATGCAACTTCTCTGATGCCCAGAGAGAAAGAGGGCTGGCCAAGATGTCACACTTCACACAAGTGGGGCTTTTTCCCATGAGGTGTTATGAGTCCTGGTTCACAAAGAAACTGTGTGAATTTTGTTGTTTTTTGCAAATTGAACTTAATTTCCATTTTGCGCCATCATTCTGTCAGGGTGGTGGAAACTTCACTGGGGGCGGGGGGTCAGTTCTTTCCTTTTCCCCTTTCCGCCACCCCTTCCCTACTTCTCCTGGGTTCCTGTCCTTTTGTGAGGTGGAGGTGTTGGGGACAGGAGTAGGGTAGGGACATGGGTCTGGGATGGGCTAGTTCTCACCTCTGAGGCCCCATGTGGTACTGTGGCTGTCCCTTCCCCATAGCTTGTATCCTCGGGGTCCTTTGGCTGTTTCCTGGTCATGCCTAAGGGCTGGTTGGAGGCTGCGTTTCCAGAATCCCAAAGAAGCCATTGCTTACTGAGGTTCTGTCTGGCCTCCTGGAGCTCAATCTCAGGCCTTGGCCACACCTGCCTCGCCTCTCTCCTCCCTGCCCGAGCCCCAGAATCTGCCTCTGGTTCTGGAAGGGGGAGCCTTGCTCTCTGCAAGATGCTTTTTTCCCAAATATGAGTTCTCTGTGCTCCCTTTGGCTTTTGAAACTCCAAAGCCAGGAAGCCTCCTGGGATTCCTGCTCTTAGTGTCCACCCCTTCCCAGGAGGCACTGAGCCCCGAACTGGCTCAGCTGCCTTATGTGGGGGAGGGGCCCGGGCTGGGTTGGGGAGGGGCAGGGAGCGCAGAGGAGAAGGAGGAAATATCAGTTAATGCAGCCTTCCCTAACATTTTGGTCTCAGGATCCCTTTACATAGTAAACAAACAAGGGAAGACTTGAGGACCTTTTGTTTGAGCGGATTACATCAATCCATCTCCTCATTGGAAATTAAAAGGAAGCAATTTACACAATATTTTATTCATTTCAAAAAATAATAAATCCAGTCCATGTTAATATAATTAACAGATTTTTGTAGTAAAGAGCTATATATTTCAAAATTTAAAAAAAAAAAAAAAGCAGAGAGGAAAGTGGCCTTAGTGGTCCCGTTCACATTTTGCAACTTTCTGGAATGGTTGCCGTAATCGGAGACACCTGGATTGTCATTGCTGCTTCTACGTTCAGCCTGTTGTGATATTTTGCTTTATTTGAAGTTTCTGAAGGAAACTCGGCCTCACGGAGGCACACAGCTGGAAAGGGGGAAAGCTGTCGTCCTGTGATATTCTTCGATGCTACACCAAAGCTCACCAGTGCAAGTTTCTGAAAGTTCACTTCAATATGGGATCTATCAGTGAACTTTTCAAACTCTTCACCCTCACGTGAGATGAGAGTGAAAAAGGCAAATCATCATGTGAACTCTCTGAAAGGGTCTTGGGAACCCCCAGGGATCCTTGACCACACTTTGAAAACAACTGAGTTCCCCAAGAAGAAAAACAGAAAGCTGTTGGTTGACTCCCACGAGAGAGAATCTGTGTTCAGTTCCCACTTCCACTGCCTCCTAGCTGTGTGTCCTTGGGTGGGTTGCTTTGCTTCTCTATACCTCAGTTTTCTCATCTGTTAAATGGGAATAGCAAGGCCTACCAGACAGCATGATAACATGCATGCTTGCTGCCAGGACACATGAAAAGCACAGGGTAAATGCAAAGGGCTTATTAAAATATCAGTCCTTCATCCTCACATACTCCATCCTGCCACTGGGCCTTTGCACTAGCCATTCCTTCTGCCTAACACCCCGTCTTCCCTGGCTTTGCCAAGAGAACCCCTTCTCATCCTTCAGCTCTCAGTCCAAGTGCTTCCTCTTCCAGAAAGCCTTCCCTGACCTTCCTGGAATGTCAAACACCCCTATCAGACACCCCAGAGCATGGCTGACGTTTACATTTTTTTTAGAGTCACTAGGTGATTATCTGTCTCTTACCAGGCCATGAGTCCAGGTTAATTTTTGCCTTCCACCTTCGTAGTGCTTGTGTGGACGGAATGCTGTTGAAAGAATGTTAGGTATGGGTGTCATCTTTAGTGATCCCTTGGTCTTTCTATCCTTGGAATATGGGAAGGCTGAGTTTCATGAGGTGCTGCCTCCCCAAGCTCCCACCTTCTCCACTGAGAGCTGGTTTGCACCGGGGATAGGGGAGGCAGGGGTCCATGCTCCAGATCTGCAGGGTTCTTCTACCTGGGCCCTCTTTTTACCAGGTCCCCTATAGTCTTTGGAGGTTACATCCCCTCCCCCAGCAGCTCTTTTCTTTCTTCAAGGGGTTCCCTACCCTGAGCCCCAACAGTCTCTCAAATGTCCACGCTGGCAAACCCGCTGCTCCTTCTGTCCGAACATCCTGCTCCCTCTCCCCACTTCCCCTTTAAGACGGGCTCAGCCAGGATTTCCCCTCTCTACCCCATGCCTGGACCGTGTCCCTGTGCCCCTGTCATCAGAGCACAAGCTGCCTTGTCTATTTGTTCTCTTCTCTCCATCCCTGCCCCTGAGCTAGGCAGCGTGTTTGGCAGGGATGGGACAGTGTTGTCTTTGCTCCTCCAGGATCAGGGCATTGGGCCTGGCCTCCTGTGCATGTCTAAAGCATTTGCTGAAATGACATGAAAGTAGAAGTTTGTGGGGGCAGCAGAGGGGGTTGTAACAGATTGTTTGGGGCTGCAAGTAATAGAAACTCAGCTCCTACCAACTTAACTGTAAAGGACATGTACTGGCTCCCAGAAACAAAAGCCTAGTGAAAAATGAGCTTCAGGCTTGGTTCAGTCAGGACTCTCATTCTTTTCCCTCTGCGTTTCACCCAGCCTGTGATTCCATGTGTAGACTTCCCCCCCCCCTCTAGCTGGTTTTCTTCATGGTATTAAAATGAGTACAACAATTCATGGCCTCATTCTGTTAAGATGAAGATGATCCCTTTGAGTGGCTTTTAAGAGTACTTGGAAGGCATCTTTTCCAGAAGCCCCCAATGTTGAGTGTCCTCTAGACTCAATGGACCAAACTGGTTCCATGTCTATCCATGAGCCAGTAGCCACAGTTGGTGGATGAGATTTAGAAAATTACCTTACATTTGGTGCCAGAGAGGGTCAGCACCCACCTTTCACACTTCATGAGAGCTGTGGCCAGTCCCGCAAATTAGTCACCAAGAGAAGGGGGCAAGAGAGTCAAAACACTCGATCCAGGAGCTTAATTATATTAAGATCTGGAGAATTTGTTCTTTGAGCGAAGACCAATCCAGGGAAAACTTTGCCGAACGTGTAGCTCTTTCACCAGAACCGTGTATCAAAGGCAAGACGATAACAGATTTTTCTGCTCTCTGGTAGAATTCCATCGGCCGAACCCACAGCCAATTCACAAAGCCACAAATGACTTGACCGAATATTTTTTTAAATATGTTTGTTTTTCTGATTATGATAACAATATGTGCTTGCTGCTAAAATATTTAAATAACGTAGAAAAGTATTTAAAACAGTGGTTTTCAACGGACAGTGGTTTTGTTCCCAGGAGACACATGGCAATGTCTGGATGCCTTTGGGTTGTTTTGGGGAGAGGGGGTTGCTGCTGGCATCTGGTGGGGAGACACCCGAGATGCCGCTAAACTTCCTACGATGCCTCGGACAGTCCCTTGAAACAAAAAATTATCTGGCTCCGAATGTCAATAGTGCCAAGTTTGAGAAACTCGGACTTAAAGGACAAATTACTGAAAATCCTACCACCCAGAAATAAACACTGCTGACATTTCAGTAAACCTCCTTTAGAACACTCTCGAAGCATGCACAACTTAGCACAAATTAGAACGTGCACGTGAACATTTTTTTCTCTACAACATGTTGTGGCATTTTTCTAGATTGCCATTTTTATTAGTACTTGATGACAATGTAATATAACTTTTGTATTTATTTAATGCAATTTAATTTTTAATACACTATTTAGTTAAGTTTACCATTGTTTTCTTAGTGAGTCCTCTGTAGTTTTTAGCATTTTGGGTTTCTTCCCCCAGTTTTTCATTATTATAAACATTGCTGTCAGGAACACCCTTACCCATGGAGACTGTATGGCCTATCATATCCTTAGGGTAAATGCCCCAAAGCTAAATTTCTGAGTTGCTTCAAAATTTCTGCCCATTGAATGTCACGGTGCTCACTGCCATTCTATGCCAATTTGATAAGTGGAAAATGACCTATCATTGCAACCTTTTTAAAAAAGATTTTATTTATTTATTTGACAGACAGAGATCACAAGTAGGCAGAGAGGCAGGCAGAGAGAGAGGGGGAAGCAGGCTCCCCACTGAGCAGAGAGCTCGATGCGGGGCTCGATCCCAGGACCCTGAGATCATGACCCAAGCCTAAGGCAGAGACTTAACCCACTGAGGCACCCAGGTGCCCCTCATTGCAACTTTTATTTCCTTTTCCTTAATTACTGAGAGGGTGGATCTTGTCTTCATAGGATTGCCTGCCTTCTGTATTTCTTTATTTGTGAACAGTCCATTTTGTAATCAGGTGCATGCCTTTTCTTATTGTTTTGCAAGAACTCTTTGTATATTACAGATATTAACCCTTTCTAAGAGTTTCATAATTGTTGACATTAGAAGCCTCCTTTCCTTTCTTTCTTTCTTTCTTTTTTTTCTTTTTTTTTTTTTTTTTTTGGTTCCCTTGTGCTTTCGAAGGATGTGCCTAATGTTCTGGCAAGCTTTTCATGAATTACATTAGGAAATAACTTTTGTAACAAACCCATTTAACAACCATTCTTTGTTCCCGCCTCCTGATAATGCTCAGAGCCACAGCGGCAGCCTTTGCCCAACTCTGTGTCATTAACCCTTGATCTTTTCCTGCTGAATAGCAGATTGCTTTCCAGAGCTGGGAGCACAGTTTCATTTTCACCTTCCCGCGGATGGAACAGCTGCTGACTCTGTGCCAGACGGCTGTTTACATAAGAAATGATTTGATTATATTGTACAACCAATGGCGGCCTTTCTCAGAATGAAGAAGCCAGAAACATATAATCAGAGCCATTAACTATGTACAGAGAAATGCAGCCCACTCTAAATTTCCCACCAACCATAATCACCATTTTCCAGGGAAAAATAAGAACAGGGCTATGGTTTCCTACCAAAACGTGTTAAGGGAAAGACAAAAGGAGATTGTAGCATTCGCCCAGTTGCGCACTCTAATCAGATGCGACTGGACTCAAATGCCAGGTCGGTAACTGGTGATCTTGGGAACCTCACTCACCTGCCCTGAGCTTCTTTTTCTTCCATTTGTAAAATAGGCTATGATAATAGTATCCATCTCAGAGGTTCATTGAGAGGGTTACACAAGAGAATGCATAACGAAGCACTTTATCTATCAGAATGGGTTCAGCCACAAGGAATAGAACACTTGACTAAAGGTGGCAAAGAAGAAACGTTAAGAGAAAAGACACTTCTGAGGTGCTAAACAGACCTTTGGAGGTAAATTAGCAGCATAACTAAGTCAGCCATTGCTGTCGGTCATCTTCAGACAAGTACAAAGAAAAGGGAAGAGAGATTCATAATCGTATACAATAAGGTTGTTTAATTAGAAGGTGTAAACAAAAACATATTCTTTCCATTTCCTACCTAGCAATTTACGAATGTGTGTCCTTATGGCTTCAAGGTAGCTGCTGCAGCTCCGGGCATCACATACAGGCCTAATAACATCAAGTAAAGGAGAGGGGGGCATCTCCTCCTCCTGCCATGGGTCTAAGAGAAAATCATTCCCAGATGTCCCCTTGCAGACTTCCCATTAGCCAAGATTGCATCCCCTGCCCAGTTCCAAACCAATCACTGAAAGTGAGGGGAAGTGAAAATTCCCACAATTGGCTCAGATCCATTCTAACTCACTCTGAGGCTGGGGAAGGGAATGGCCACTGACCCTGAGCCCCTGGCTACCCCGAGCCCCTGGCTAGATGTGCATCTAGCAAAACTGGACTCTGCCAGCAAAGAGGATGTGAGTGGGCCATCACTGTGTCTACCAGAAGAAAAGTTCCTGGCGTATATCACGTGCCCCAAAGGCTGGCATTTGGCAAGCTCTGTCCTGGGAGTTCACACCTGAGAGAGCTGCACAACTGGCCAGGGAGCCCCTTGACAGGCCAGACCCCTGTATCCAACTACTTGCTTACCATCTCCACTTTGGATGGCCCATAAGAACGTCAAGTCCAATACACCATATTTGAACTTGGGGTCTTCTCTTCAAATCACCTCCCTGTCCTCAGCCTCTTGTTGTCGGCCTCTGTTGCTCAAGCGGGAAACTGGCTGGCCCTTGAGACTCCCTGCTGTCTCTCACCATCTACGCTTGACTGTCTCGCCTCTGCCATCGTCTTCCCTGGGCTGCCCTCCGCACAGTTCCCTCGGCCTGGAATCCTTCCGCCTACTGGTCCCCCTCACCTTTCTCAGGGAATCTTCTCTGACTCCCCTAGGTTCCCCGCCCCCCACTTTGTGTTCCCTCAGATCCTCGCACACCTCCCTGCCTTGCCCATACCACACTTGGTATTTACGTGTGCGACTGTGTGACTCACACCTTACCCCACCAGGCTGCAAACTCCACGTGGTAGGAACCCGGTCTGTTACGTTCCCTGATAATCCGCAGTGCCTGGCACATCACAGAGCTTCAGCTTTTTCAAATAAACGAAAAAAAAAAAATCCATTCCTCACCCCATCGCCAGAGAGATCTTTCAAACCACCTCCCCCGCCTGCCTTGGGCCTCCCATGGCTCCCCAGTACCCTCAAGGCAAAATCCAAAGGCTTTAACTGGGTTTTTCCAGGCCCTTGCGGGTGGATCCTGCCCTGCCCCCACCCCCGTCCCCTCTTCTTCTGCCCTGGTGCTTCCTCTCTACACTCTAGCCACCACCAGCTTCTTTAGGTGTCTCGAAAACCCCGTGTTCTCCCTCCCCCCTCCGGATGTGCCCAGATGCTATATCTCTGCCTGGAAATGTTGTCTAGAAAAATTCTCCTTGTTGTCAAGACGCCATTTAAAATTTGCCTCCTCTGGGAAGCCCTCCACACCTATCCCTACAAGGCCAGGTTAAACACCTCTGAGGCCCTCCCAGCAGCATGTGTTCGCTCCTCCGCATCTGGCAGGCTACCCTCTGAGCCGCCATAACAGAGCCCCACAGTAGCTCGATGAGGCAGGACATTATTTCCAGAGGGGAGGTGGAAGGTGCAACATTGGGGAGTTGCTTTAGTTCTGCAAGTTCATTCTGGAAACCGTGGTTCCTTCGATCTAGGTCTCTGCCCTCCTCTTAAGTGAGGTCCAGAACGGCTCTGAAGGTCCTCCAACACACGCCACATTCCGCTAAGCAGGAAGACAGAAAGGGTCATTCCTTGTAAGGGCAGGACCCAGAAGTGGCTTCACATCACTTCTACTTACATTCCATTGGCCAGAACTTAGTCATATGTCTCCAGCGAACTGCACAGGAGGCTGAGAAGTATAATCGTTCCCCAGGCAGCGTGCACCTGCTAACCCTCCAAAATCCTCTGGGTATGAGGAAGAAGATGACGGAGGACAGTAGGTGCTGGCGGGCCCTGCCACATTCACCCGCAACATGGAGCGCGCAGTGTCGCCTGCTTGGCAAGAGGCGGCCAGCGCCCTGAGGGCAGGGACCGTGCGCGGTGGTCACTTTTTCACCCCCAGCCACGAGCAGCATCCCTGACACACAGCAAATGAGAAGAAACGGCAGAGGCCGGAAGTGCAAACTGGAGAAACTGAGTCACGCCCCAATTCAGTTCCACACATGCATTCTGGGCACCTGTTGCCCCTAAGATCCTGGGACTCCCAGCCTAGTTCAGGTGGCAGGGGGTCAGTGAGGCTAGCTGGCCCAGCAGAATCCCAGCAGACGCTGGGTCTGGGGCTACAGGACCCCACCTGCTGGGGGAGCCAAGGAATCCCAGGCACTGGCTCAGAAAGAGAGCAGAGCCCACAGCCAGAAGAAGGAAGCCCCATGGGTGCCCCACAGGTGGGGCATGTCCCAAATCCTAATCCCACCTGGCCTTGGGCCCGCCGCACTTCCTGCCCTGCCCCAGCTTTATCTGGCTTTGGGCCCAGCCCCAAGTACTCACCCTTCCCTCTTTTCCTGAGGGGCTGGGTAGGGCTCTGCTCCCCGAGGGCAGCCCGGAAAACTCGCCTGATATGCGCACTGCGGACTCCAGTTCCTGATCCAGGGGGCATCTACAGAAGGGGGAGAACATGCGTCACCCTCTATCCTAAGGGCTGTGACCTGGGATTAAGGAGAAGCAGGTTTAGCTGCGAGAGCCTTGGGTTCAAGGCCCATCTTGGTGCTTCCCCTCGGCGCGACTTCCCTTCGGCTTTCTTATCCGTCAGATGGGCCCCCTCAGCCCTAAGGGGCTTCTCAGGGTTGGTGTAAGACACGGCTGGGAAATGGGGCTTTGAGGCCTCGGGTCCTCTAGAGAAAAGCTGGTTATTTGGGTCCTTAATAGGGTACTATCGAGGCAATCCAGGCTAAGAACTGGCACACCATGAGCCCGTGTGTCTTGTCCAGGGTAAGGGGCAGAGCGAGAGCTCAACATTTGGTGAATGAGGGAATCGCATCTCTCCCCCTCCCCCAGCTAACAGCTGTGCAGGGGCTTCTGACACGTGTGGGAATACACTAGAACTCCTGCCACGGGGGCCAAGGCCCTGCATATTCTGCCCCTATCTATTTGCCTCTCTGACCTTGAGTGTCCCGTCTGTTCCTCCCCCTGCTCGCTCCATCCCAGCCGCCCTGGCTCCTTTCCCTTCTCACATGTGTCCAGCGGCTCCAGCTTTCCTGCCCTCGTGCTGCTGTTCGCTCTGCCCGGATCTCCCTTCCTTGCTGCTCCAGCTCCTCCTTCGGCTCTGCACCGAGATGTCACCTTCTCATGCTCCCTAGAAAGCCACGACTTGCCCAGGCGGCCCCCCGACAGCAGCATCCGACTGACAGCTAAGCCCCAGTCAGCAGCATCCTAACACCATTTTCCAAACCTTGACTTCATGCATCCTCGTGTGCTCCTTTGCTGACTCTCTCCTCCAGCTGAGCACGGGGACCCTGGCTATCTTGGCCTCCACTGTATCCAGCCACAGAGGGCCCGGCACAGGGCAGGTGATCAGGAAGTAGGTACCGACTCAATGAATACATATGTAGTGCGAAGGACAGGGGAACTAGCATTTTTGAGCTGCTGCTACGTGTCAGCCACATCACTGTGTCCTTTGGCTCTCATGAATCACAGCCTGGTCAGAATTATCATCCCCATTTCACAGCTGGAGAAACTGAGGTTTCAGAATCAGGAAGCAGCTCTATCGGAGTCATTCCAATAGGAAGGGGCAGGTCTCGGATTGGACGCCAAGCTGCGGTCGGAGGGGGGATATATTTGCAACCTAAATACAAAGATCCTTGAAGGTAGCAATGGGTTCCTGGGGGCACACATCTCTCAGAGCTCAACAGCTGTGCGCTGGAAATGAGAAGTTCCAGCCAGGGACGACTTTGCCCCCCAGGAGAGATTCGCTGATGTCCTGTAATGTTTGTGGTTGTCGTGACAGGCAAGGAAGTGCTAATGGCATCTCGGGGTAGAGACCAAGGATGCTGACAGCATCCCGTGATGCTTTGGGGACGGCAGGTCCCCCAAGGAGATTCGAACCCAAAATATCCATTGTACCAAGACTGAGAAACCCTGTCTTAAAAGGATGCAGTTTACTGTACATAAACTACACCTGAATAAAGTCAGTTTTTTTAAAAAAAGGATAAATACCTAGAATAAAAAATTTCTCATGCCTATCAGGAAGGAAAACAACAGTAGAAAACAATGTTTCTCAGTAGAAAACAATGACCAGATGATTTAAAAAGGCAAATTATCAGAAAGGGCATCTGGGTGGCTCAGTCAGGTGAGCATCTGACTCTTGATTTCAGCTCAGGTCATGATCTCAGGGTCATGGAATCGAGCCCCATGTAGGACTCTGCACTCAGTGTGAAGTCTGCTTAGGATTCCCCTCTCTCCCTCCCCCTTTGGACCTCCCCCGCTTTCTCTCTCTCTCTCTCTTAAAAAAAAAAAGACAAATTAATATATTAGAAAATACAGATAGCCAATACATAAATGATAGTATGATAAATACATAATATTATAATCAGATAGTACCTCCACACTAATCATGGAAATGCAAATGATGACAAGAATGAATTTTCCCCCAATGGGAAGAAAAAGAATTTTAGTGACAGTATCATGGCTGGTGAGTGTGCAGGAAGTAGGGCCTCTCTGTACACGGTCAAAGGGAGTATAAACTGGCAAAACCTTAGTGTTGATTTGGGAACACTTCCAGGGTTTTAAATGGACATACTCGGGCACCTGGGTGGCTCAGTGGGTTAAGCCGCTGCCTTCGGCTCAGGTCATGATCTCAGGGTCCTGGGATCGAGTCCCGCATTGGGCTCTCTGCTCAGCAGGGAGCCTGCTTCCTCCTCTCTCTCTCTCTCTCTCTCTCTCTCTCTCTCTGCCTGCCTCTCTGCCTACTTGTGATCTCTCTCTCTGAAAAATAAATAAATAAATAAATAAATAGACATACTTGTCTACCTGAGCCTTCTAATTTTGTAGCAATGGGCATCCATTGTGCTGGGCATCCAGAGTGCTGTGCAAAGACATTCATGGAGGCACTGCTTAGAATGGTGAACATTTTGGGAGAAAAGCTAAATTTCCACGAACATGGGATTAGGTAGATCAATTGTGGTATATGCATGCCATGGAACACTACACAGCAGATCAAAGTTATGATAAGGTAAAACTCTAAATGCCTATTGTTGGGTTAAAAAAAAAAAAAAGGCAAGGTACGAGACCTCATTTACAGTCTGTTCCCATGTGGATAACAGAACAAATCCGAGGCAGAGCCAAGGGCGCTTGCCCATCATCCATCACCCTGTTTTCTCACAAATAGGACCCTGGTTTTGAAGGGGGTAGCATTGGGTTCAAGAAGATGATCACCTCCCCAACCCCTCTTGCAGGCGTGCAAGTACAACAGGCTGCCCACGTGACCCGATTCTGGTCAATGAGAAGTGACTAGAGATTTAGCATGTGAAACTTTGGAAAGCTGTCATATCCTGATCAAAGTAGGGACTCGGGTGGCACAGCCCTTGGCCCTTCCCTGGCCTCTTGCCTGCGCTGAGCGAACAATGCCGGAGAGGAAAGCAGTCCACTTGAGCTAGGGGCTTGAAAGTCATGTATCTAAGTGGGAGACTGAGAAACTGTTCATTGATGGTGTCCACCTCTGGAATTCCTTCCAGACGAGAAACATGAAATCTCCTGCTGGCAAAGCCACTGTTCCTCGTTCCTTGAGGCCAAAGGCAATCCTAGAGAGAAAGGAAACCTACAGTAGGAAGTGTGTTGCTTGCGTTTTTTGTTTTTTGTTTTTTTTTTTAATTTGCAACAGAAATGTATTCAAGTATTATTTGTATGGTCAGGATTTTTAAAAGCTAAAATATATATCAAATATAGCCTCTCTGGCCAGAGTCTAGGGCTCCTTGAAATTCCTTTTCAGAAAGTATTTGCCGACTGGTTCAAGTCCTTCGGAACCAGGCAAAAATGCCCGGGAGTAAATGGAAGGGCATCCAGAGGCTTTCCCCATGGCTGCCTGATGTAGAGGCTGCGGTGCTGACTTCACAGGGGATATCTTGCTCTATTTTCCTGGTAAGAGGACTCCATATCTCTGACCTTGGAAGGGAGGCTTGGGGCTCCAACTGGCCAACCCACTTCAAAACTGTCCCCACTTCAAAAGTGGACCCTGTGACCCTCCGGCATAGATGTGAAACCCCCCAGGCAGTGGCCTGGCTGCCTCTCCCACCTGTTTGTCTTCCTCTTCCCAGAAGCAGGGCTCCCTTTATCTAGGGCCAAAGTCCCCTGGGGAAGAGGATGGAATGTCACCTGTCATCATGGGGTTGATGAGTCACCTCCTCCTGGCTGGAGGCCCCATCAGCCTGACCTCTCCCTTTTGTACCCTAGTTTTCCCTTGTGTGTGTGTGTGGTGGGGAGCATGGGCACGTCACCCTAAAAATCACAACACTGACAGCCACCATCTCTGGGTGCTGACTTGGAACCAGACCTTGGAAGATTAAAGACACAGCTTGGGACAGGGATCCCTGGGTTCAATCTTGGCTCTGACATGACCTAACCTGATGGCCTGGGAAGTCTGTTAAGTCCTCCTGATCTGCCTTCATGCATTCGGCAAATATTTATTAAGCAGGTGCTCTGAACCACAGAGGTGCTGAGGGTGCCAGTGGACATTCCAGAGACAATCCCTTGTGCAGCACAGCGGGTGGAGACCCTCAAAACTGGTCATGATAGTGATATTAACAAAACTTAAAATTCCACATGTCAGTTGGTGATGGATTGCCTGGAGAGAAGACGGGCAAGGAGCGCTGGTGAAGGGGCCTTATTCATTGAAACAGGACTGTCAGGGAAGCCCCCGGATACACTCACATCCGAGCAAAGACCTGAAAGATGTGCAAGAGAAGCCATGTCATTATCTCTGGGAAGAGAGTCCCAGGCAAAAGGAACAGCAAGTACAAAGGCCCTGGGACTGCAGCCTGCCTGGTAAGTTCCAGGGGCAGGGAGCAGGCCAGTGTGGCTACAGGGGAGTGGTCAGAGAGTCAAGGTAGGGGCCCACCATGCAGGACCTATGGACCAATGTCAGGACCTGATCTCTTACTCTGGGTAACACAGGAGCCCCAGGAGGGTGTTGAGTAGAGACATGATCTGACTTCCTTTAGTTAGGGAGAAATGGCAGAATGGGGGAGATAGTTTGGAAGGCACTGCCATAATCCACGTAAGCACTGGGTGACTCACGCCCGGGTGGGGCTCCCTTCTGAAGGCTGATGGATGGGATGAAGGGGGGTGGGGGGTTAGAGACACAGAGGAGTCAGTGAGGACACTCAAGTGGCTGGCCTGAGCCCCTGGAAAGATAGAGGTGGCGTTTTCCAGAGCCAGGAAGGCTGCAGAAAGGGCAGGGTCATGCAAGAGTGTAAGAAGTTCTGTTTCTTACCTGGAGGTCTGAGTTGTTGACTAGACACGTTGAGTGGCAGCTGGATCTTCAAGCCTGAGTTCAGGTGACACACCCCAGCAGAAGAGGTATGTGTGGAGATTTTTGGCGTGGAGACGATATTTAGAGACTCAGTGTCTTCCTCGGTTAAATGGGATTAAACAGCATGTGCTTTGCAAGGCTACTGTGAGGCTTGTTAAGCATTGACAAGCCCCACGCAGGGAGGAAAACGCAGGTAAATGTCAGCTCTAATAATTCCATACTCCACTCACTGCATTCTCCTGAGGTCATTATCATCACCATCATCTTTGATTTTACAGATAAGGAAATGGAAGCTCAGAGAGGTTAAGTGACTGATCAAAGGTCACACAGCCAGCAAATGGCAGAACCCGTTTCAGAGGCTGTACTTAGAGTCTTGCTCTTGGGGTGCCTGGCTGGCTCAGTCCATGGAACATGTGAATCTTGATCCCTGGGTCATAGGTTCAAGCCCCACGTTAGGCGTAGAGATTAATTCATTAATTAACTTTAGAGTCCTGCTCTTGATCTTTAAACCTCCTGCTTGTACTCCCAGCACTGGGCCCTTGGATCCTGAGTTGCCCGGGACCTGAGCCAGCCCCTCCCAAACAGGAGGGCTACTGTGGCCTCAGAGCCTTCTGGTTAAAGGACTGGATCACCTAAGCGACTCAGCTCTGCTCCTACTAGTGATGTGACTCTGGAGCTATGACTCATCCTCCTTGTGCCTTAGTTTCTCCAGTGGTGACACAGGATAACAGAGGCTCTTGGTAGGACTGAATGGGTGGACCCATGCCCAGAAACATAGTGAGTGCTTAGTAGATGCAGTCTGTTGATATCCTTGTGGTTCCTCCTATCACTTTCCACTAAATGTTTGTCCCCAGGATGTGCCAGACTGTCACCTTCTACCCCTTCCTGGTGTTGCTTTTCTGCCCTGGCTGCGGTGAGCTCCGTGTCTTTGGGTTTCTTGCCCTGAGCCCGCGTTTCCTCCTGCCCCCACGTGGGACGATGGCCTCTGCCTGGCGTGGAGATTAACAGACACGGTGCCTGCAAAGGACAGTGGGTCGGTACTGCGGCTTGCCCAAAGTGGGTGCTCAGTGTGCACGGATGTTCGCAACAGTCAGAAACGCAGACGCCCTCCCCTGCAGGCTGGAGAAGGCAGCCAGGGAAGGCTCTCCTGGTGGAACAGCACTCCGCCATGGAACCAGTCGTGGATCCTTTCAGCAGCAGGGGGGAGCCTTGCAGGCGTCACATTGTGTGGAAGATGATGGATACAAAGAGGACACACACTGCGTGGGTCACTCTGTTTGAAACTCTGGATGAGACAGAAGCCCCCCGGGGCTGGCGGCACAGAGATTGGTGGTGACCTGGGACAGTGGGTGGCAAAGGTCGCCTGGGAAGGAGCCTGGGCAAGCCCGGTCAAGGAAGTGTTTGTATCTCATTTTAGGGGGTTGATTTGTAGAATCTGTAAATGTCTACGAATTTTAGGGCCGGTTAATTGTTTCCCATTATTTTAGAAGGTGTCATCATAAATGTATTACTATTTTTCTGACGTTCTGTGGCCACCAAGGCCCCCGTTAGCCCCCATATCCCTCCCCCGTCCTGGCAGAGGAGTGACCTGACATTCCAGAGAGCCCTCAGACCCACGGACAAACCTGGTTCGGTTAGAACTTCCTGGCTGTCCGCCCCAGGAAGGTCACTTAAGCCTCCGTTTCCTCTTCTGTTAAATGGGGCTGATGCTGGTGCCTTGGCTGGTGAGATCATTGCCAAGATTCAGACAGATGTGCCGGGCGAGGCCATGGATATGTGAGGTCAGGGAAACAAACAAGCAAACCGAAGAAATAACACACGCAAGCGGAGGCGAGGGATGGGGGTGATCGAGAGTGGGGGTCTGAAGCCAGAACCCTGGGAATCAGATACTGCTCCGGGGCCAGTCCCATCTCCTCTCTGTGCCTCATGTCTTCACTGTAAGCTAGGATGCTGCCAGCACCTGGCTCGTAGTAGGGCTGTGGTGGGGATTTACAGAGGTGAGGCCCTGCGAGTCCAAGCGGAGATCAGCACACGGTGCTCCTCGAGTATCAGTCACTGTCGCTGTTCTCAGGGACGGCAGGGGAGGGGCTCGCAGCCCGCAACCTTTGGGGGCTAATTCACAAAGCCCAGTCCTCCGGACTGTGGCCCCCGCAGCGGCAGGGGTGTGTAGCTCTGCCGCAGCTGGGTTCAGAGTGCCGTGCCGCCGTGCCCCTGTGCCCCGGGCTCCTCCACTTGGCCCCCACGGCTGGGAAAGAGCGCTTCCTTCCTCTGTTCTGGGTGCCAGGCAGGCCCAGAAACTGCCTGATGTCAGCAGGGCCGGCCTGCCCTCTGATGGGGAGGATGTGGGCGGGTGCCCTGGGCACAGATGAGCTGGGCAGACGTGCCCTGGGGCGGCACAGTCAGAGCTGATGTGGGCATCACACACCCGCTGCTTATGGAGTTGGCCCTGACCTGGTGTGCCCACGCAGGGCGGCTTCCTGGCAGTGCGGGGGTCACAGTGGGGAGACCCAGGGTGGACTGGGGTCAGGGAGGGTAGTCTGTCCCCACTTCTCAAAATACAGCTGACGGTTGGCTTCCCGGGGCTCTGCCCTCAGGAAGGGCTGGTGCTGTGTGTGTCGCAGGGGACACGGCTGGGGATGGATTGGGCGGGGGGGTCCCAGATTGTGCATACGGATGGGGGTGGCTATGTGTCTAAGCACGTGTGCGAGTGTGAATGTACAGCTTAAGAGGGCGAGTGAGCATGTGTATGTGTGTTCACGTGGGTGTGAGTAGGTATCTGAGTGCTGTGCATACAAACATGTTTAAGCATGTGAGTGTGTGTTTGCGTGTGTGGGTAACAAAATGAGTGTGTATAATGGCACATATGAGCATGTGTCCCAGGGTCTGGACCTCCAGGTCGGTGTGTCTGAGTGTGTGGGAAAGTACTGAGTGAGTGTGTGTACGTGTGCACTCTCGTGACATGCTTCCGCATACACGGCTTCGCTCGGTCACCTGAGAGCGCTGGTGGGTGGGCGGGGCCCGCGGATCATGTATTCAGAACCTTGTCTAAAGCGACCAAAGAGCTCCGGGGAGAAGGGAGGAGATAAAATCTTCACATGGAGCTCTGACCGCTCAGAACGAATGTCAGCTGCCAGTCCCCCGGCCAGCAGAACCAGCCCTGACTGCTTCAACTTCTCATGCTGCCAGCAGCGTCCAAGAAGGCTTGACCTGGGGGCCACTTTAGGGTAGCCTCCAAACCAGACCAGCACATGGTCAGCCTTTTTATCAGCCAGTAATCACAGCAAATATTCATTCATTCATTCATTCATTCATTCATTCACCGGTGTTTCCTGAGCACCTATAGTGTTCCAGGCACAGTTCCTGGCACTGGGGATGCATCAGAGAACAAGACAGACAAAAATCCCTTTGCTCATGGTGCTAATATACTGGAGACCAAATAGACCGTAAAATAAGTGAACAGCAGATGGAGAGGGTTGATTGGTAGTATGTGCTATAGATAAAAATAAAACAGGAGAGGTAGAGAACACCAGATGGGCTTGCTGTTTTTAAAAGGTTGGTCAGCTAAGACGTCAATGGGAAGACAACATTTGGGCAAAGACTTAAAGGAGTGGAGAGGTGAGCCAGGTGGATGTTTTGGGGGAAGAGCATTCTAAGCAGAGGGCATAGCAAGTGCAAAGGCCCTGGGGTGGGCATATACCTGATTTGTTCAAGATGCCCAGGTGGATTGCCAGGGTGTGTGTGTGTGTGTGTGTGTGTGTGTGTGTGTGTGTGTGTGACTGGTTATAAAAGCAAAGAGCGCTCATGAAAAGATTAAAAAAATAGAGAATGTATAAAGGAGAAATGAAAATCCATAGTAACTGGAGTGGGGAGGAGGGAGATGGGGTAAGGATCAGGGGTGTCTGTTGTACAGTTTATTCAATAATCAAAGCGATTTTCCGTTTTGACAACGTAACAACAAAATGGTGCAGCTGTGTCCAACTCCCTCAGCCACAGCAAAATCCCAGCTCTGTGCCTCTCACCCTAGCCCTGACCCATCTGCACACACAGTAGGTGCTTGCTCAAGGGAGCTTCTGCCTTCCATGTCTTCCCAGTTCCCCAAGGCCTGAAGGGGAGAGGGTAGATGGGTGCGAACCCCCTGATGCAGAGGCTGAGCCCCCAGTCCCTGCAGACCGCTGGCCTGGCCCCCAGTGGCCCCAGAAGGACAGCGTTGCTGTTTCCTCCCCCTGCTTTTATGAGCTGTGAAGGAGGCTTGTCCCGCGTTGCACAATTGCTCCTTAATTGTCATTTCCTCTCAGTTATGAATTATGTCATGGATATGGCCACTCACATTATTAAACTTCCACCGAGGCCTTATCGTCTGGACCCTGGCCAGGAACCCGGCCTGACCTACTTTCCCACCGGATTTCAAAACCACCTCCCTCGGCCTTTTGTTGGACTTTTCCTAAGGAGAGTTCATCATGCCCAAAAGCTTGCAGCTAAAAATAAAAACTAGAACGGGGCAGGGCAGGGCTTGGGGCGGGGGGGGGGGGACGGGGGGACACAGCTGGCCCCATGAAGGAAAGCCTGAGGCTGAGAGCAGCCCCCTCGACTGTGGCCAAGCTCCTCCCTGACAGGACAGGACAGGACAGGCAGTCTGTCCTTGGGACACACAGAACAGGCTGTGACACAGGCCACAGTCAAGTGTCCCCTGGATGATTGGGTCTAAACTCCTTGTTTCTCAGTCACGGACGGGACAATTGACTTTAGATTCAGGCCAACTTGGGTTTGAATCCTGATTCTGCTACTGGCCAGCTCATTCATTCATTCATTCATCCCCGCGCATATATTGAATAGCTCCTGAATGCTGGCACAGTGCCAGGCACTGGGGAGATAGCCGAGAACAAGGCAGACACAGTCCCTGCCCTCGTAGAGCTTCTAACCCTGCGGACAAAGATGGGCATGAAACAGTCACTTTTGTAATATGAGCCATGAAGGAAACAAGACAATGCCGTGGGCCCGATGGTAATAGGAAGAGCATTCACTGAGATGGTCAGGGAGGTCTCTCTGAGGAAGGAGGCCATTAAGCTCAGACTCCATGGATGAGAAGATCCAAGTCTTGGAAGCAGTGCTGGATAAGGGTGAGGCCAGGGAGCAATCCAGTCAGCAGAATGAAAGGGGACATTTCTCAGTCTCGTCCAAAGGCAGGTTGGCACTTAAGAGGGGATACTCTTCACCCTGGGCATCTCACTTGTCTCAGCCTTGGCCTGGACCTGCCCCTAAGGAGAAGACTCCAAGGAGGGAACAGCAAGTGCAAAGGCCCTGTGGTTGGGAATGCGGCTAGTGTGATAGGGCAGAGAGAGCCAGGAGAAGCGTCGGGGATGAGAATGGCATTGTAAAGCTGGTGAGGGCAGATCATAGAGGGCCTTGAAGGCCATGATGAGGATTTGGTGAGAGACAGAGGTATATTTTGAGGATAGAACCAATGGCACTTGAGGGTGAATTGATATTTTCAGGGCAGGTGAGGAGGAATCAGGACCAACCCCTGGGCTGGATGGATGGTGAGTCCCTGACTGACCTAGAGGAAACTGGCAAGTGCTTCATCTCCCCTGAGTCTTTTTTCTTCATCTGAGCCGTAGGGAAAATAATACCAATGTCCCAGACACCATATCAACCCTAGCTCAGAGGCTGGCATGCAGTAAACACCCTTCCGATGGCCTGGCCAGGCTTAGTGATTTGCCTGGAGTCACCTGGCAAGCTGATGGCACAGTCGATCTTGAACCCAGACCCTGGTCTGTAGGACGTGCCATGGCAGGCAGGGTTCGGCCTTGGCACACAACTCTCTTAGAAATGCAATCTCCCAGCCAAACAGGCCTTGGTGGCAGAGGCCCATTTTTGTTCTTTCTGAATTGTGCTTATGCGTGGGGCTATTTATCTAACTTGGCTGAAGTTGGAAGCCTGGGCCTGTAAACATACCTTTTTAATTATTATACAAATGGGACATGTTCATGGAATAAAAATTTGAAAATGCTAATAAGCAAAAAAAAAAAAAGAAAGAAAGAAAGAAAGAAAGAAAAAAAGAAAAGAAAGGAAGAGAGAAAAAAGTGGGGAGGGTCAAAAAGCAGCGAGAAAGAGAGAGAGAAACCAAGCATCTAAAATGGCCCAGATGCACCAAGATGCACATATGCGGCCCTAGGGAGCTTCACTGCAAGGTCTTTGGCCAGTATAGAACCTTAAAACTGCGTCTTAAGGAGCGAGGGGTCGATTCACGTCCATATTTGCTGCGACAGCACAGACCATCTCTGCTGGGGCAGGCATGAGGCCCCGGTAGCCGCGGCTGTGCGGGGAGGACCGGCCAATCAGAGATGGGAAAGAGATGACTTTCCGCTCCTTGTCCTTTTGCAAAAGCTTTTGGTTTTCTCTTGCCGGAAGTGTGCCTGTGTTCTGCAAGATGGTTGAGCAGTGTTTGCAAGATCAGAGACTCCCCTCTTTGAGTCAGGGTTTTCCAAAGGCCTTGGGATAACCTTGGCTGGTGCTTCCTAAAAGCCTCAGGGTGAGCCCAGGATTGCAAAGTGGTGCCTGTGGGCCCTGAGGCCACAAGGAGGAGGCTGCAGGCTTCCTGACCCACCTCACTCTGAGCAGTCTCTCTTTTATCTTTTTTTATGGGTAGGACAACAAGTCAAGGTTCGGCTGTAAAAGGGTTTTACCTACTTTGAAATGAAATATTTGCAGAGCTTTGATCTTGAGTAATCCCATTCCACTGATGAGAAGACAGGACCCAGGAAGGGGAAAGAGAAGACAGTCCCACAGGCAGACCCAGCTCTGGCGCAGAGCCTCGGGTGGTAAATCAGTCTCGTGGAACTTTAGCCTCCCTCTTCAAAACCAAAAATCCAACTACCTTCATTAGTGAGAACTCTTCATGGAGTCCTACGATCTCATGTGGAAATAGACCCTGGGTCCTTAGTCGTTGTGGTCCTGGCAGAAAGACCCAGGAAACTGGGACGCCCAGATGGCTCAGTTGATTGAAGGTTTGCCTTTGGCTCAGGTCATGATCCCAGGATCCTGGGGTCGAGTCCCACATCAGGCGC
This sequence comes from Mustela nigripes, assembly GCF_022355385.1. Lineage (NCBI taxonomy): Eukaryota > Metazoa > Chordata > Mammalia > Carnivora > Mustelidae > Mustela > Mustela nigripes. The sequence goes on from NC_081563.1 coordinate 129,823,342, forward strand.
CCTGCTCATTAGGAAGCCTGCTTCTCCCTCTGCCTGCTGCTCCCCTGCTTGTGCTCTTTCTCTTTCTCTCTCAAATAAATAAAAGCTGAAGGAAAGAAAGAAGAGAGAAAGGGAGGGAGGGGGGAAGGAAGGAAGGAAGGAAAGAGAAAGAAAGATCCCAGGAAATCACACTGCTCTCTCTTGCCATCTGATGTCCCAGAGGGAACAAGAGTGACCCCTGTGCCCCCTATTTCACCCAAGTCCAAGATCAAGCATATCTCAGTTTATCAGAAGTCATCTCACAGCAAAACTCAGGTATTCATTAAGATGCATTCAAATGCAATACAGGAAAAGTCAAAGCAAACTGGTTTAATCATTAGGAAAATGCATCTTCTCCTATGGTCAGAAACCAGAGACAGCAGGGTGGGCCCATCAGCTGTGCATTCAGTTGCAAGCAACACAAAACCTGACCATCAGTCTCCTGTTACTAGAAATCCAGGGGTAGGCACCCGGGGCTGAGACGATGACTCAGTGATGCCACGGGTCCCAGAAGGAGATGAGAGACGTGTGAAGCGGCGCAGAGCTGCACCAGCCGGGGCAGCCCGGGTCTGCTGACCTCCACAGTGGCTTTGTGAGCAGGTCCAGCTGAGACCCCAGAGCTGCCCGGCCAAGCCCAGACTGGTTCTGCGGACCCGCAGCAAGTGCATAGTCAATAAATGGGTGGGGGTGGCTTGTTACGCAGCATGGTTGTAGCTGCGGGTGACGGGTACGTGTAGTGAGATGCAGATGAGCTCGCCAGGAGCTGAGCCAAGAGGACGGGCCAGAAGGGTCCTGGTTAACGGGTGTGGCCGCTGTTGCTCAGGCCTCAAGCCCTCTCAGCTCTTCTCCTGGCCGGGAGGGCCCTCTTTTATTTGAGGGCCGACCAGCCCGCGTGCTGGAGGAGGGGGCCTCCCTCTCCAGCCCGAGGAGATCAGTGCAGGCTCAGGATGGAAGCCCGGAGCGAAGGAGGGACTTGGGGGTCCCTTAGAGTTCCCGCCACATCTCTGCTCCTTCTCCGCTCGCGGTCTCTGGCGCAGGGCCATTCTCTAGCCTTCAGTCCCCACCTTTGCATCCAGAATCTCTAAATCGGTATCTGCACACCAGACCTCTCTGCCGAGCCCCCCTGCTAACTGGATGTCTTCCCTTAGACCCCTCACAGAACCCCCAACCCTTTCTCCTGCTCTGACCCTGGTACCTCTGACCTCACGCCCACCCCCAGACTTCCTCCTCCTCTGTTTCCAGTCTCATGCCGTCCCCTCCTGGCCATTGCTCAGTCCAGGAACCTGGATGTCAGCTAATCCTCTTGTCTCCGTGCTCCCGGGCACTCTACAGCTGGTACTTCTAGTGACCATTTGCTCGTACTTAGCACATGCCAAGCATGGAGCTAAGCCTCACACACAAAGCATCTGGTTTAATCCCTGAGACACCCCCACCAGGGAGGCACTGATATTAAGTTGTCTGTATTCCACATGACCTATCTGGTGGCCCACGCACAGGGCACACCTCACACAGGGCATGTGGTCTTTCTCAGAAGGTGTAGTGATCATTCCCATACCAACTGATCATGTAAGTCCCCGGTTTAAAATTCCTTTATGATTCTCATTGTCCTGGTGATCTGAGCAAACCCTTTTGGTGTGAGCAGCTGGCCCCAAGATTCTTGCATTTATTCACACAGAAAGAGAAATTATGGAGCTTATTCAATGTGCCAGGCAGTTTCCAGGCACAAGAGAAACACAAAAGTCCTCGGGAATTTAGGTCCAATGACAATAAACAAACAAAAAAATAAGTATCTAAGATGTTGGGCAGTAACAAAGAGCTCTGAAGAAAAATTAGGCAGGATAAGAAAACAGTTATTTGGGGAAAGACACTCGTGGTAGGGGTTAGGGATGGCCTCTCTGATAAGAGGTACTGCAGTGAAGGAAGCAGGAAAGCAGCAAGTGCAAAGGCCCTGAGGCAAAGGGGCTTGGTGGAGGCCAGTGCAATGTGTGGGAGAGAGGAAGAAGGAGAAGGTAGAGGAAGGGAGGGAAGACCAGGCAGACAGAGGCCTGGTAGGCCACAGGAAGGACTTGGCTTTAACCTGAGTGAAAAGGGAACCACAGGAGGGTTTTGAGCCAAGGAGGGACATGACCTGACTTAGATTTTCACAGGATCCTTCTGGTGCTGCATGCAGATAAGAGTCTGCCCAGGGAGCCGGGGTAGAAGCAGAAAGCAGGGTTTTTCAGGCCTGGTGACACTTAGGTCGAAGAGGGGATTCAGGTGTGTGAGTGTCATTCTCAAAAAGCACAGGAAAACCAAACAGGATTTTGGGGTTAACTCAGAATCTACCAGAAGATGAACACCAGCAGCATACCCAAGCCCCAGGCACCCCGGGCCACTAGCCTTCTCTGCAGCACCCCTAGGAGACACCGACACTGGGTGTTGGTTCTCCCACTGGGCTTCCCCTGTGCCCGCTGCCTGGCTGTTCTAACCAGCACTGGGCAAGGTGTGTGTGCTCAGCACACACAGTGTGGCCCCAGGTGACCAGTGACTGAGCTCCCCGCAAAGATGCTGACAACTTTGAACCAGAGAGCAAACCCTGCCACTCCTAATTCTGCAGAAACAAGCCTGCGTGGTATTCCCCAGCACCGAGCTCCTTTATCTCACTGCACAATCCTTCAAAGAATAACACGGTATATTTGTGTCTGCGGTTTGGGTTCCCAAAACCTGCGACATCAGATAAGTGTGATGTTCATAAAAATCAACAACATCACAGAGAGGGAAAAAAAAAAAACACAAACCAACCACCAAAAAGAAGCCCCTGGTTTCAGTCTCAACTTCCTTTTTTGGGGAGGAAGGGGCAATGTCTGTTGAGGTTTTGCTCTGAGGTGGTGGTGGGGGACGGTGCTGGGGAATGACGTGCCGGGGTCACATCTCAGCCTTCCACGTTTGTGGCCTCCGAGCCTTAAACTCTCCCCTGCAAAACAGAAGCGATAACTTCCACCTCTCAGAGCTGCCCCTAAAAAGTGATTTTTAAAAACAACACCGATAATGGCTAATCTTGGGATTAGTCCCGTGTGCTGTCGAGGCCAGTTTCTCGGGGTAATCTTCACCCTCACGAGAGGCAGTTAGGAAGACCACCTCTGGTTTCCAGACAGGGAAACTGAGGTTCCAAGTGGGAAAAGAAGGTGCTTATAGAACACAACCTGGCCACTTTTGTTTTTCTAGAAAATGTAAACATGTGAAATAGAAATTAATTACATTTTTAAAAAATCATAGAGATCTAAAAATAGAGTTAGGTGAAAAACTTGGCAGGATAGATGCCCAAATGTCACAGTGGTTTTCCTGGGTGTCACAGCTGCCTCCTTCTCATTTCTCAAGTCTTAGCGAAATGTCACCTCTGCTGAGAGGGGTCTAAAAGCCGCGTCTATGGTGGTCCTGTGGTCTCTCTTGATCCTGTAACCTATCTTCGTCTCTTTATGCATCATTCATTACTGCAGTGTGCCTTAGCCTTTCGTGGTTCTGGGTTTCTCATTTGTGTTCCCTGCTAGACCGGAAGACCCACGAAGCAGGAGACGTTCCCACATGTCCCGTCCACAGCTCCTTGGGCAGTGCCTGGCCCCAGATGGCCTCAAGAGAGATTCCCCAATCAACTGACTGTATTTTCCAATGTTTTTAAGGACTTACTTTTTAGGGGTACCTGGGTGGCTCAGTCAGTTAAGTATCTGCCTTTGGCTCAGGTTCTGGGATTGAGCCCCACGTAAGGGCTCCCTGCTCAGCAGGGGGTCTGCTTCTCCCTCTGCCCTTCCCCTCACTCATGCTCTCTCTCTCTCAAAAAATAAATAAAATCTTTTTAAAAATAAGTAAATTTGCTTTTAAAAAGCAAACCATCTGGGATAGGTTTGATTTATTATTTTAAGTGTTGGTCAAAAATGAGCCAGCGGGAGCCTACGGGCTTATCTGGCTGTCAGTGGAGGACGTGGGTGCCTTGCCTTTCCACAGAGTGGGTCAAACAGCAAACATCCCAGACTTTCTCAGCCCAGACTGCCCAGAGTTGCCGGGCCCTGGAGATCTCTCCGCCTGGGACAGGGTTATCTCTGAATGACAGCCTGCTGAGTCTCCCGCATGGGGTGAGGCCGCCCTGAATCTCAGAGGGCCAACATGGAGCCCTCGCGGGCCAAACGCAGCCCACAGGAGGCGTTCCTTGGCCTGGCCCGTGCAGTTCCAACAGTTTGGAATTTTGCCATCATTTGAAAATCAACTTTGGAAGAAAAGTTAAAGCATGTTCCCAAGGGGCACAAAATAAGATGAGAATAAGTAAGATAGGAAGACTCCACATCTTTAACAACTAAGGTACCCACCCATATAAACTTAATGCAGTTTCAAGTAGCGGGCCACAGAGTCTTTTTATCGGATAAACTAATGTTGGAGCTTCCAAAGAGAAGTATGAAATAAAGAATGGTGGGAAGGACTGTGGCAAAGCTGATATTTCAACTTGCTGGAAAACATCGAATATTGAATCCAGGTTGCCAGCATAGTACAGTATCAATTTATGTTATTTATTACTAAAATAAAATAGAATCCTATCTTACACCATATTTTAAAAATCCAGAGATTTCACACGAAGCATTTGGAGTTCTGACTTGGCCACATCGGGCCCTGGTTTTCCCAAGACGGCCATGGGCTGGTGCTGAGTTGAAACTCTAGGGGCTTTCTGAGTCACCCGAGTCCCCGTCACTCCCTACTATCTCCCACCTGGCTGCCTTCAATCATCTGTGTGTCTTGCCTGACCACTGAGGTTACTGGAGTTTATAGCCCCTGAACTTGGGTCTGGGCACAACAGAGAGGTTCAGGGAACATTTGAAACTGGATTTCTGCTCTTAGCTACCTTGGCACTCACTTTTCGAGGCGGAAATACAGATCTAGAGGAGGAATGTGGCTTGAGGAGCGGTTAAGGGTGTGGAGCTGGGAGTCGGAGAGGCTTGAGCTACGTGTGAAGGGTGGCTTCAGTGCCTCTGTTTCGTCCTCTGCCAGTGGGGACTGTGAGAGCTGTCCCTCACTGTTTGCAGGATCTGTGCCATTGTTCCCGTGAAATGCTCAGCCCAGGGCTCAGTGCAAAGTCACGCCGGGGAAACCGTGTCAACTTTGGGGTTCTTGGTTCTCAGCTATGTTAGAGAAAGAAGGAAGAGAGGAGGAAACGCAGGGAGGAGGTGGGCAGAGCAGAGGGTTTGCCTTGATCTCCTTGTGCCAAAAATGAGGGGAAAAATAAACAAACAGCCCTGGGCTCCTTTGATTCCACCGCCTGCTATAAGAACTCTGGAGCTGATAAGAACTGGCCAAATTTGAATTGGGCAACTCCTCACCTACCCTCCTGCCCGCCTTTCTCTGGGCATTTGGAATCGGGGACCCCGAAGCCTGCTGTAGGCTTCCCCTGCTTGCCTTCCCCCCCCCACAAGGGAGACTCCATGAGAGACGGAATGAACAAGATTTGCCCACCACGGAACCCCATTTACAAGACGAGAGAAGGGGCTTGGAAAGCGACCCCCTGAACACATTAGCAACCCTGCCCCCCAGTCCCAGGAAGCTGCCCTCAAACTGGGGACTAATGAAAACTGCAACTCTCAGGCGTTCAGGCTGGCGGTCGAGTGGGCAGAAGGAGGGTGAAGTTCTCGGTGAAGAGCAGAAACCTCTCCCCACCCAGTGGCTGGCAGAGAGGAGCCACAAGGCGCAAGCGTTCCCAGTGGGGCTTTGAATCTGTCCTGTCTATGCGTAGGTGACTTTGGGCAAGTGACTACATCCCTTCCTGCCTCTCAGTTCCCTCACCTGTTCCAGCCCCCATCCCCAGGATTGTTAAGGGTTAGATGAGCCCGCGTCTGTCAGGTGCCTGGCCCATAATGGGTCCAGTCAGCAGGCGCTATGATCTTAAAATGGGAGGGGCGCCAGGGTGGCTCAGCGGGTTAAGCCTCTGCCTTTGGCTCAGGTCATGATCCCGGGGTCCTGGGATCGAGCCCCATATTGGGCTCTCTGCTCAGCGGGGAGCCTGCTTCTTCTCCCTCTCCCTCTGCCCCTCTGCCTGTTCTCTCTCACTCTCAAATGAATAAATAAAATCTTAAAAAAATAAAAGAATGGCTTAGGGAGTCCCAGCACAGCCTCAGGTGGAGAGGCTGAAAATTGCCCAGGTCTCAAGTCCAGAAGGCCAAAACAGCATAGTTGCTTGAAATCTCTAAAGGTAGCACAAGCCTTTGGTCAACAAGGTTGGGAGTTGACGCCTGTTTGAAGTTGGAAAGAGGCAAATTTGGAACAAAGTTTAGCGGACACAGGACACTTGGTGTTACCGGCCGGTGACCCTAAGAGCTGCCCCAGCACGGATAAACCGCTGAGAAAGGCTAAGGCACAGGGGCCAAGAGAAGAGTTTCTGGGGCAGAGGCTCCTTCCCAAGTCTTCCCCTCCCTAGCAAGTGTGAGCTGCGTGTCCGGCCATCGTGTGTCTACCCTCCACATGGGGGCCCAGGAACAACAGCCTCAGAGGGTTTGAGGATAGAATATATGACAATCAGTTGGTGTTCAATGAATGCATGAAAGTCTTTCCTTAGCCTCACACGAAGGGTAAGGCCAGGAGAGCAGGGGTCAGCGGAGGAACTGGATGGTGTTGAGTTCCTCCTTAGTAAGCCCCAGGGTTTACTCCACATCCACAGCCCATCCACGGCCACGGAAAGCAGGTGCTCGGCCTGCTTTGTGTGGTGCAAGTCCCCCGGGCAAGAATGGCACCTGGCAAAAGGCCACAATGTGTGAATCTGGACACCCTGGGGAGTGCACCGAGAGGCCGGGTGACCTGTCCCAGGCCACGCAGCCCACCTGACTGCCTGGAGTGACAGCCAGAAGTGCAGCTCAAGTCCTGTGGCTTCAGTCTGCCCCTGCTCTTTGCTGAAGGCCACCGACCCTTTCTTGACTCCCCTCCGTCCGGGCTTCCCCCACCTGGCAGAACTGGCCAGGGAGCTCCTTCTGGCTCCTCCACAGATGTTCGGCCTTTACACCCCTCCCCTGGCAGGTCTGGGGCGGGAATCACGGCCCGTGGGCCTCGTCTGGCCTCACGCCCAGTGTGTGTATGTACATGTGAGTTGGGGGCTTTTCCTCTGTAATTTTGTATCATTTGCTGACACTTAAAAATTGGAGATGTCACCTAAAACCCAGGATTTCCAGATTCTTTTGGAAAGTCAGCAGCTCTGGCCCCCTGGGCTTACTTCTCCTTTGGCACCCGTCAGCGGGAGTAGTGTCCTGGGGGCCCGCCCCCCGAGTCCCCCGTTCCAGGCTGGCCCACTTCTTCATCTGTGGGCCTGCCCTCTCTCAGCCACCCACTCTTCTGACCACCACCCTAATCTCCTCTGCCCATTCCTGGTCCTGCACACTGGAGTGCTCTCGGGCAAAGCCCAGAAGCCTGGGTTCGAGGTTCATGGGAGGTATAATGAGGGCCCCATAAAGATGTGCATGTCCAGATCCCCAGGACCCGAGAACAGGTGATCATACACGGCAAAGGGGACTTCACAGATGTGATAAAGTTACAGGTCTCAGGATGGGGAGATTAACCTGGGTGATCCCATAGGGCCAATATCGGCCCAGGGTCCTTATAAGAGGGAGGCAGCATGGTCCCAGTCAGAGAAGCTGATGTGTCAGCAGAACAGAGGTCCGAGCCAAGGACTGTGGCCTCTGGAAGCTGGAGGAGGCAGGAGCAGAGCCCCCAGGAGGAACACAGCCCTGCTGACACCCGGATTTTAGCCACGTGAGACCCATTTGGGACTTCTGACCATTTGTGTTGTTTTAAGCCACCGAGTTTGAATCCTGGTGGGGCCACATCCCTGGCCGTGTGTGCCTGAGTGGGTGAACGAGTCAGGGTTTCCCTGTCTGAAAAGGGATACAAGAAAGCCCCCTCTGGGGCATGTGGGAGCACTAAGTCAGTGATGCGGTTGAAGAACAGAGCACACCCTGATAGCTCGAGAGGCCGGTGTCCCATGAACGTCCCGGGGAAGCCACCTTCTCCCATCCAAGTACTAACCAGGCCCGACCCTGCTTAGCTTCCGAGATCAGACGAGATGGGGCGCGTTCAGGGTGGTATGGCCGTAGACGGGGAGCCACCTTCTAAGAGGAGAAGAGGCCCCGTTCCCCCCCGCAGGGTCTCCCTCACCAGTGGCGCCTTCCAGAAGCCCCGCAGTGCCGAGGTCGGGAGGTGTGGTGCCCAACTTTAGTCCCATGAGTTCTCAGGCAGGATGAGCTCTGCCCTCCCTTCCAACAGCCTCCAATGGGGAAGGCCAAGTACACGGTCACTCTCTGGCCAGAGCCAGTGGGAACAGGACGTCCTGGTCCTCTCTTGTCCTGGCCAGGCCCAGCGAGCTATTTTTGGGGACGTTTATTGATGGGACGCCGGTGCCCTGCTGGACTCCTGATTCAAGAGGAAGACCTCAGGCTGGCCTAGGGCTCTGCTTCTCCAGGTCCTTTGCTGCCCCGGGACAGCCATCTTCCGTGTCCTGTCTATACCCTAGGACAAGCGTGTAGTCTGAGCTGGCGGGGTCTGGGAAAGGCAGGAGGGCCCACTGGTGTGGGTGGATGCCGAGGGTCACACGGACTACTCTTTCCCCAAATTCTGGAGCCTGATTTGATTCTCAGAAGACAGAACCCAGAATGAACACAACTTTTGGGGTCCGATGTAAGTTCAAATCCCGGTTGTGTCCCCGACTAGCTGTTTTAACTTGGGCAAGCTGGTCCACTCTCTGAGGCTCTGTTTCCCTGTGTGTAAAGTGAAATTGATAATAATCCTCACTCCCAGGGAAGGAATGAGGCTTAAGTGAGGTAATGTGTGCAGCTCAGAGCCTGGCATAAGTAGGTGCTCAATAATTAATAATAGCATTGCAAATAATGACTGGCAGCTGCCGTTTATTGGGAGAGTAGCTTGAGTTAGGCACCGGGCTCAGTTATCGACCCGTGTTATCTCAACTTCATCCCTAGTAATTGCTGGGGGCAGGTGAGTGACATGGTTATCGATGCCATTATTAGCCCTTTGTACGGATAAGGAAATTGAGGCTCAGAAAACCCTATGACTTGCCCAAGATCACATAGCAAGTATGTGGCAGAGAAGCCTGCCTTGAACTCGGACCCAAATTGGGGATAGGGCGGGCCCCAAGTCCCACAGCCAGACCCTTGGTCCCCTTGCCTCTTCCCAGAGGATGGTCACAAAGGTCCTAAAGACACTCGAGCTCCCTGCAGTGCCTTGGTCACCTCGGTCATCCCTCAATCCTGGGAAGTGACCTCCTAGTCCTTCCTCGTGATGGGAATCCAGAAACCAAGGGCTCCAGAATATTTTTTTAACCCTCCCCCCTCCCTTCAGGGTTGTTTTTTTTTCCTGGTTTGGCGGCATAAATTCTCCAAGAAACTGGCTGGGTTTGCCAAGGCTCCGTCTGACTTGGAGGTTTTGCTGCTTATGCTCGGAGCAGGACGCAGGGGGCTCTGGACTCCATGCAGCATGAGGGCCAAAGGAGATGCAGTGTTTCCTTCCTAAGTTGCTCTCTGTGGCCTGTACCTGCTCACAATTCACCCCCACACCCTGAGGGTGCCCTCCAGCCTCCTTCAGTAAAAGAAACAGCCTTTCCCAGATCTGCTCTTCTGCTTCTCTAGCCCCCTCTCCCACGCTGGCCACCCCTCCCACACCATTCTACAAAAAGGCTATACTTTTTCCTGCTTCCAGGCATTTGCTGTTCCCTCCCGCAGAATGCTGTTCCTCCATTCTCTACTTGCCAGGCGCCTCTCCTTACACTTTACAACTTCTTCAGTGTAAGGCCTTCTCAGAATCCTCCTCAACACCCAGCAGCATTGCTCCTGACTTGGGGTTGCTGTAGCAAGAGAAAGACACTGCTTCTGGAACTACCTTGAACTTCAGACTCTAGTGCCCAACTGGCCAGCTGATACCTCCACATGGGTACCACCCGCTCCAACATCACAAAACGGAGTCCCCCTGATTCTGTTCCTAGGTCCTGGTCCCGCCTTCATGACTCACCTCAGGACATGGTGCCCTCCCCCTCACAGGGACTCAAGCCAAAAGCTAGGGAGCATATTGGATTCCCTGTTCCCTCGCCCCACACATGCAGTCATCAGAAGTCCTATTGACCTGACCGCCAAACACATTCTGAATCCATAGTCTTGTTGTCACCTTTCTAGCCACCGTTCTCACCCGCCTGGAATGTGACAGTGGCCTCCCTACCTTCCCAGCTCTATTCCACTCTCCACTCACCACAGTCAGAGGAAACTGTTTAAAAGTTACATTAAGTCCTGTCATTCCCCTGCTCAAAACCCTGTAGGACTCCCATCTCCCTTAAAGGAAAAATCCTCTTCCTCACTGTGGCTTCTAAGACCTTGTATGATCTGACCTTTGCCTACCTCCCCAGTTTCATCTCTACCCTCCCTCCCTCACTCTTCTCCTGCCACACTTGCCTCCTCCCTGTCCCAAACTAGCAAGCTTGTACCTGTCCCCAGACAGAAACTTGCTGTTCCTTTTGCCTGAACCTCCTTCTGCCAGATAGCTGTCTGACTCATTCTCTCCCTTTACTCAGGTCTCTGCTCGAGTATCATGTCCTCCCGGCCGGCCCATCTAAAATACTCCCCTCCATCATCTCTGAACCTTCTACCTACTTTATGTTCCTCCCTTGTTGGCATTACTCTCTGACATATTACGTATGGTCAGTGTGTCTTAATCTGGTCTGTGGCTAAATGTTTAACAGTTGGATCTCGGCAAGGGGGAGCTTTGATTTTACCTTTGCTAATTTTTGTGGTGTCAATACTCCCACTGTGACCAATTTCAACGTGAATTCACTGAACTCGGGGTTGAGAAGAGGTGTGCAGGGGCCTGCCGCTCTGTACTGTTTCCATCATATAACAGTGTGCTGTCGTCTAACATAATACGATGCCATGGACGTGAATAAACTTGGGAATGGAGACAATAGCGAAACAATTAGAGAGTGGAAAGTTTGCGTCGTTGTTACCTTTGTTTTGGATTGGAATTTATTTACTTGTAAGTTCATAGAATTTAATTTCTAATGATGGCCGTGTCTAACAACCAGCTTACAGGATTCACAAGCCAGTACAAGCCGGCTCCCCAAGCAGCCCAGAAAGAAAGCAGCCAGGACGAGGACGGAGCTGTTGTTCCTCCCGTTCCCAGCTGCGTCCCTGGGGCCTGGAATAGTGGAAGGAGCTCGGAGCAGGTGCTCAGCCTGGTTGGCTGAGCTCTCTCTGATGCGTCTGTTTGCATCAGAAAGCAGAAACTGTTTGCCTCCATCCACTTGACTCTGTAGGCTGAGTCCAGCCCACGAACCGGTTTCATTTGGCTCTCAGAATGTTTTTAAGATTTAAAAAAAAAAAAAAAAAAAGCATTGCCACCATTTAAAAGTCAAGAAACCTTTGCAGGAAATTCCGCAGAAACCTAGATTTGCAGCTTCTTTTGGAAAGTCAGGAGGTCTGGGCATGCTGGACCTGATCCTCTCAGGCTGACAGGAGGCTGGGGAGGGGTCTCCCCCGTGCGATAGGACCTGACAGCTCCCACCCTTTCCTGTCACCTCACGCTGGGCCCCCTTCACTCATGTATGTAACCCGCTGGGCCCTGTAGACATCTGAGTTGTTGCTGTCTCTGCCTCCCTCTGGCTCCGGTCACAGTGTCCTCACCAGACCAGGACCACCTTGAGAACAGGCTCTGAGAGTGAGGTCTCCTAGGGCCCCCATTCCCCCCATTTCTTGGGGCGCAGCACACAGTAGGACCACAGGTCCTGGAATTTTGTTAAAGTTTGTTGTCAATGACTCCCACTGCCCCCACACCCCCGGACAGCCCTAAACTGGGACACGCACTAAATCCAAGCCCCGACTGGAATGTGACGAAGAGGTTGGCTGAGGCCAATGTTTAAAAATACCCCAGGGCTGGTCAGCTGTAAAGTGCTCAGAGGTGTTGAAACAAGCAGGCAAAGTCTGGCCCGAGGCCAGCCGCCCCAAGTCTGCTCTGTGAATGAGGGCCGATGGGAGGGGCCTCCCTCCCAGCTCCGGGTGGGGGGAGGGGCGGGAGCCCAGGTTGCAGCCCCTTCCCCCAGCACCCTGCTTGGGCAAGGTCAGGGCTGTTTCTAAACAGCACCAGGTGATGTGACATAATTCTGCATAAAGGGTTACCAGGCAGAGCCTGGCCCAGGGGTGGCCTCCCCCTATGTTTCCACGCCACGGCCTCCTGGCATCGAGGGAGCCGGGATGTTGCTTACCCTGTGGACTTCCTGCGGCCTTCAGAGCCACTGCCCAGCTTGCTGGAGCCACAGTTAAAAATAATGCTCACAGCACAGGCCCCTGGGGGACAGCCAGTGTGGGGGCTGGACAGGGGACAAACGAGCTCGCTCAAGTGCCCACTGGATGCCAACTGCTTCAGAGACGTTAGATCACAGAGTCTCACCAGAGCCTTGGGAGGGAGGGATTGCCATCCCATTGACAGATGGGAAAACCGAGGCCGGGGAGAGATGGCACGTGCTGGTTCAAGGCTTGCTGGTGAGTTTGGGGCAGCTCCGGCATTCAAGTTCATGAGAAAGTGCCAAGAAGTCAGGGGCTCAGTGCCGCCCTCTGCCGGGTCCCCAGCCCCTGGAGCAGTGGCCAGGTCTCAGCAAAGCCCTAAGAGTCCGCTCTCGGCTGACATGTCCCCTCGTCAAAACCTACTCCTCCCACCCGTTTTCCCTCCCACTCAGCGGCAGCTTCGTCCTTCCAGACTCTTGAACAGGAGTGGGATGGAGCGGGGGGCTCTCTGGAGGGAGAGCATTCCCTACAGAAGAAGGACAAGGTGCGGAGGCCCTGAAGTTGTGTCTGGCACGTGTGAGGATGAGGCCAGTGTGGCTGGCACAGCCCCAGTGAGGGCTTCTGTGGGAAGCAGGGAGGGCTGAGGGCCGAGGGGCCTTGCAGGTCACTGGAAGGACTCGGGCTCTCTCTAGGGCAGACAGGAACTGTGGAGGGTCCCGCACAGAGAAGGGCATGGTCTAGGTTCTAGGTTCTGAAAGAATTGCTCTGGCTATGTGTGGAGCATTGGACTGTCAGGGGCGAGGAGGGAAGGGGAACAGTCACGGAGGGGGTGTCTGCAAAGGATGAGAGAGGTCGAGGGCCTAGCTGCCCCTGAAGACAGAGGAAGTGATGGGTAAGGTTGTCACAGAAGTTCAGGTCAAGAACAACTCTGAGGAGTTGGTGCTCACAACCCTTTGGCCTTGGCAGCCTGCTTGCCTCTCCAGACCTCAGTTTTCACCTCTGTGAAATGGGTTGATAATGCCTGCGCAGGAAGGCTGTTGTTGGGTCTCATTTGGGCACGCAGGGGCTCCCTGCGCTCCCTCTCCAGCTGCCCACTGCTGTCATCCCTAGGCCCTAGGAAGAGCCTAGGACCCAGTACATCGTAGGCGCTCTGAGGCCCAGGAGCCCACAGGACATATGGAAGCAAAGAATGAACTTCTTTGGGACTTACCGTCACCTGTGAAGTGACTGCTTTCTACCTACTGGACTTGCACATGGAACCTCTCAACCACCACAGAGGCGAAGCCTGCAACCAGTAAGAGAAGAGACAGCCAGAGAGGTTATGAGCCTTAACCAAGGTCACAGAGCTAGCATTAGTTTCTCAGTCACAAGGCTGACATAAAAATACTTGAATTTTGTTGAGCACTTACTTTGTTACATGTATTTGCTAGCATTAAACTTGACCTCGCGGGTAGGGGACGGGCGCTATTCTCTTCTCCGTTTCACACGTGAAGAAAAAGGCTCCGTAACCTGTGCAGGGAAAGGGAGTGGGGCATTTGCAGACCAGCATTCAGACTCAGGTGGTCTGGCTCCCAAGTCCACGGTCTCCAACCCAAACGCCCTGCGTGGGAGGGGTAGCCAGGACGTGGTAGCTGGCGCGCACGTAAGCACTTCCGAAGTTGTTAAACCTTTGAAAAGCGTGTAGAGACAAGCAGGCCACGCCAAGGTCTCACCGGGGCATTCGCTCTTCCCTTATTTCTATCCCTTCCTGTTGGTCCCACTTGCAGAGGAAAAGCTGCCCGTGGGCCATTTTCCCCCTTCGTCTCCTCCCTCTGGGAAAATTCTGTGCAGCATCCACAGGTCACGGGGCTGCTGGCCAGCGGGCTGGCTGGAACAGAGTTAGGCCAGGTTATCGGATTTCGTGGTCAGCCACCTTCGCCCCTGACCAGGGCTGTCTTTCCAAAACAGAACATTCAGTCACCGCCTGTCCCTGTGCTCAGCTGTCCTTGTGCCCCTGACCTCGCTTCCTGCCCACTCACCCCGGGTTTTTCCCAGTATCCTTGTCTCTTACTGACATCTCGCGAAGATGACCAGAGTGTAGAAAACGAGAAAGAGAAACAGGGGCCAAGAGACATAGAGAGAATCCGAGATAGAGATAATGAGAGAAACAGAAAGAGGCAACAGAGGCAGAGAGCGGCCCACAGATTCCCTCTGCCCTCCTGGGTCTGTGGTCTTGGACCTCATTCCTCCAGTCTTGACCTTCCCCCAAAGCTATGAGATCTTCTCCTCCTTCCCCTGCCCCCAAGTCCAGCGGATCACAGGAGAAACTCCCCACCTGCCTCTCCCTCACCTCCAAACACAGTCCCTCACCTAGCTAACTCCTGTTCAACCCTCTTTCTCCAGAAAGCCCACCCTGTTTCCACAGCCCCTTTTTAGGACCGCAACTGCATTGACCTCACTGGGCTGCGTCTCCCCCACTGGATCAGCAGCTCCTGCAGGCAGGGACTGGGTCTGCGCTGCTCACCTGTGTCCCGGCCTTGCTAACTCAGCACAGTGTCTGACACAGTGGCTGAATGAAGATTAAACCAGCTGCTTATGCGTCCCCCGGGAGAAGCCTTCCCTGATAGCACCGGTTACTGTCTGTGTTTCACTGTGTGATTATTTGATTTAGGGTCTGTGTCCCCGCTGGTCCCAAGAAGGCAAGGTCTATGGCCGTTATGCTCACCCTTGTTTCTCCTGGAACGGGACTTGGAACTGAGTAGGTACTCAAATATTGGTTGAAAGAGTGAATGAGCAGATAAGCTAATCATGAGCCATCTGGAGGTTTTGAATTTTATATTTTAACCCAGTGGAGTCCAGCTCAAATCCGTCCATTACCATTCGCAGCAAACCCTGAGTCCTTCCTAAGGCCTATGAGGTCCTGCATGATCTGGCTTCTGTTGTCCCTTCCCCTCCCCCTGGCACCAATGTCTCTGTTCCCCAGGGCACCGTGCATGGTGGACACCCTCAGCCACCCCCTTCACACCCCATCGTAAGTCATGTCAGCAGAGTTGGCATTTTCTGTAAACAAGACCACATAGGAAAATGGAGCGCATTTACACAATCTGAATGTCACCAGTGGACCTTGGTCCCTGTGGGACAGTCTCCAAGGTTCGGCCAGCTAGTTTTCCAGGGCCTTGCCCTGAGATGGGACTTGAGTCCTAGCCCCAAAAGTGCTGCTTGGGTGGGAAGGAGGGGGTGTCCAGGGTACCCAGAGTCTGACCTTTGCCTTCTGCAGAAGGGAGGAAAGAAGTCTGTGGGGGGCCCAGGGAGCAGGGCTAAAGAGCAGACCCCAGCGGGTCCTTGAGGCTCAGGCCAGACCTCACCTCCTCCAGGAAGCTCCCCAGACCACCTTCCCTGCTTCTGTGAGCTGCTGCTCTTACCTCGATGGCAGCTTACACCACATTCTGTGGAAACTCTCTCCCGGACTGTGCTCCTTGTGGATAAGAGTAAATCTTTCATATCTCCATGTCCCCAAAGCCCAGGTCCGGCATGTGGAGGGCATGAGCAAACGTGTCCGGATGGATGAAATTATTATTGAATGCTCACTTCCTGCCTGGTTCATATTTATTGTCGTTCTCACTATGATGGGAGCCCAAGGACCTCGTCTCCTTGATCTTTGGTACTCGGGGTCTAACACTGCTTGACCCATAGGAGGCAGCATGGACCATATTCGGGGTAAATGAATGAACCAGACCTTCCTACCATCCATCATAGCTGTCTCTCCCACTGTACTGGGAGCTCTGTGAGGTTGAGGACCAAGTCTTACTTGTTTCTAGTGCCTCTGAGTCCAGCAGAGGGCTTGGCACAAAGGAGATGCTTGGTAGGTGTTTGTGGATGGAGGGAGGGAGAGATGGTTGGATAGTTGGGGGATGGAAGGGTGGAAGGATGGATGGATTGGTGGATAAAGGGATGGACAGATAGATGATAATTGAATTTATCAATCAATGGAAGAATGAATGGGAAGTTCCATGGAGTGAGTGAATAGGATGGGTACATGGAAGGGTGTGGGTAGATTGAAGGGCAGGTAGATAAATGGAGAAATGGAAGCCTGAGTAGGTAGGTCCATACTACAGTCTGGGATGAGAATGTGGGAAATATTGCTTTCTACACCCTGCCCCACCCCAAAACACAAAGCCACCATTTTAGAACTAAAGTAAATCCAAAGAATGACTCAACTAAGGTTGAGTTTTCAAGTGGAAGATATTTAGGAGAAAAAAATATATAAAAAGGAAGAACCTCTGAGCCTCTAAAATTTTCAAGCAAAACCCTGTATATTGGTCATGCTTTCTTGCATTGTTTGTGTTATTTATTGTGGGCCTATCCTCTGGAGTGCCCTGGGTTCAGTCTGGAAATGGAAACAAATTTCAAATGTGGATCTCACTGACCCCAGGTTGCTCAGGATGTGGTCAGAGAGTCAGACATAGGCTCACACATCTTCTGTTGATCTTCTTATTGGAAGCAGGGTATACAGACTCCTTTCTTGTGTGACTTGAAGGAATTTGCTTGACTTCTCTGGATTCTGATTCGCTCATCTTGCTTAGAGGGTTGTTGTGAGCCCATGCTGATGAAGGGCGGAGCCAGGTCTGGAGTACAGCAGGTGGCTGGTAAACGAGGAGTGGGGCATGATACCAGCTGACCTTCTCAACTCTTTCTTCTCTTTCTGTCAACTCATTGCAACCACCCACAGTGAGGGACATGAACCTGTGAGGGGCTCAGATTGAGAGATCTAGTACACCTGGGTTCAAAGCCAGTCTCCTCCCCTCCCCAGCTGCCTGGTTCCATGTCAACCCCGTGGCCTCGGACCCCCTTGCTGTTTCTCAGACACAGCTGTCATGCCTGCACCCAGGCTGCAAGAGAGCCTAAGAAAGTGAGTTTTCTGGCATCTACCTTGGGAAGGCATAGGCTCCTAAGGTTGGTGCTGTCTACCCAGCATTACTCTGAGACACAGAAGGGGGTCTGGAAGAGCAAATAGAGGGTATCTGCTTCTCACCCCATCTGGAAGAGAAGCTCAACCCTTGCTATTCTAGTATCCCACCTGTTTATGTGTCCAGCAGTTTATACCACATGACTTTACTTATTTTTTCCCTTACTTTCTAATCTATTCTCCCAACACGGATATTGTCCACATCATGAAGGGTGGGTCTTTATCTTGATTCTTGATCATTTCTATGTCCTCAGGACCTAAAGTCCATCCAGGCACATAGTTTATGTTAAATAAATGGTTGGATAAATAAATGGATAGATGATTGGATGGACAGATGGATGGGTGAATGGGTGGATAATGAATGGATGGATAGATGATGGGATGGACGGATGGTGGATGCATAGGTGAATGATGGATAGAGGATTGGGTGGATGGGTGGGTAGAAGGATGATTAGTGGATAGTTGGTTGGGTAGATACTGGATGGATGATGGATGGATGGATGGATGGATGGATGGATAGATGAATGGATGGATGGATGGATAGATGGATGGATGGATGGATGGATGGATGGAT
>NC_081563.1:129841250-129850247 GCF_022355385.1 Mustela nigripes
TTGGGTGGATGGATGGATGGTTGGAGGGTTGGATAGATGACTAGCTGGGCATATCAGAAATAATTTAAGAGCTTAGACAGCACACACACACACACACACACACGCAAGCACGCCCAAGTTCTGCTCCAAAAATAAAAATAAAAGCCAACACTTAATGAGTATTTACTATATACCAGGCCCCATGTGCAGCCTATGAGGTAGGACATTTCATTGAACTCATGGCCACCCTCTGAGCTAGTAACTAATACTAATTTTTTTTAAAAAGATTTTAAAAATTTATTTGAGAGAGAGCACAAGCCAGGAGGAGTGGCAGAGGGAAAGGGAGAAGCAGAGTCCCCACTGAGCAGGGAGTCCCTGGACCCTGAGATCATGACCTGAGCTGAAGGCAGACGCTTACCTGACTGAGGCCCCGAGGTGTCCCACTAATCTTTTTTTTTTTTTTTAGAGGAGAAACCTGAGGCTCAGAGAGCTAGTCACTGACCCCGGGTGGCACAGCTATGAGGTAGAGGAGCCAAGATTCAAGTCAAGATCTGTTTGATTCCAGAGCCAACCTTGGCCTCACTGGGTCCGCGGGGATCCCCAGGAGTTTGGGGTCCTAGCACTCCACAGGTGATTCTGATAAGCAGCCAGCTGGCAAACCCCTGAGTAGGGCCGAGTTCTGGGAAGGGGGTTGGCTTTGGGGTCAGCTGACTCCTGTACCGTCGGGTAGCCTGCCTCCTCTTCTCTGACACAGAGCGGGAGACAGTGCCTGCCCACCCCCTGGGGTCTCTGGAGGCCGGAAGGAGCTGAGCAGAGTGCTCAGCTGGGGACATGGTCTGCAGATCCTGCTGGTCCTAGCAGCAGCCACTTTGCTAGTGCCGGGACTGGGGACCAGTGGCCCCCCTGCTCCTTCTCCCGGCTCCCCAGGTACAAACATGTTCCCGGCTTCCAGGTGGGGAGCTGGAGACAGGCGACAGAAGACCCTGCAGGGGCAGCCAGGAGGCTTCAGCGTATGAATGCAGAGCAGGGGTGCTGTTGTCTCTCCTGCCCGGAACCCCATCCTGCGCCCATCCTCCCACACACAAGTGTGCGCCCAGCCGACCACTACCATGTGCTCAGTTCCAGAAGAAGGAGCCGGGAAACTGGCCAAAGTGTGTGTGGGGGGCAGGCTTTTTACACTGGGAATTATGGACATTTGGGGCTGGATCAGTCTTTGTAGTGGGAGGCTGGCCTGTGCCAGGTAGAAAACTAGCAGCTTCCCTGGTGTCCGCAGCATCCCCTCCATCCCACTTGAAACAACCAAGAATGTTTTCAGACATGGCCTTTGTCCCCCAGCAGAGAACTGGTGGTCTAGAGCTTGCTCTGCGCAAGGCACAGGTGCACACATTCTACAGAAGCCACCTCCTCCTGGAGCCCCTTACGCCTCGTGACAGACGCAGAGATGGCCTGGTTAGCCACTTGCCTGAGGTCGTGGAGCTGACATTTCAGCCACGCTGTGGTTTGAACCTGTGATAAGTCTCAGTTGGTTTTTGTGGGTCCCTTGGACCTTTCCGCAGTCATAATCATGTTGTCTGTGACTAGATGTAATCTCATTTCTGCTTTTCCCATTTGGCTGCCGTGGCGTGTTCAAGAACAGACTTGCAGGGTATGAATTATAGCTCAAGAAGATTCCATAATCTGCACAGGATTCTTTCTTTCAGGAAGTTAAATTTGCTCAATTATTGGCAATTTGGAAAATACAGAATAAAGAGAAAAAATTAAAAAAAAATTTGGACTTCCCACAAAGACCCACTTTCTAGCAGCCTTGTCCTCTGAGAAACTCTCTCTCTGCTTTGAAATTTTGTCGCCCAGTTGCAATCACGCTATATCTACAAATTCCCCAAACTACAAAACCATTTTTTCTCATCTTATTACAAAATCCTCTTGGACACTATTTGTAATTGTTGCCTATTGTGGCCAAGACTCCAGTTTCTCCTCCAATCTCTGCTTCTCCCTCTTCTTTCATGATAGAAATCTCAAGTTTTAGTTGGGCATGTGGGCACCCGGAAAAAAAACTACATTTCCCAGATGTGTCCATGTGACTAAGTTCTGGCCAGTGAGACATAAGTAATTTCCAAGTGTCCTCAGAGAGAGGGTGCCTGCTCTTCTTCCTATCCCCTTGCTGGCTGGAATGCAGGTGTGATGGCCAGAATCAGAGTGGCAATTTTGGGGCACAGTGGAGAAGTAAGAGAAAAGACACCTGAGTCCGGATGAATTTATAAAAACACCCTACCAGCCCTGGACAGCCAGCTGCACACTTCTTTTAGATAAGAGAGAAACGGATATCTGTTTCATTTAAGCCCCTGGCATTTGGGGCTGTTAGCCACTCAAAGATGAACCTAATCCTGAGTATTGTTCTAATATTTTGCTGGAGGAATTGTCTCTAACATTCTTTTAGGAATTATCACCTAATTAGCTCAACTGTTCCCTGGTGATTGGATGATTAGGTAGTTTCGGACTCCCCACTCCTCTGAATAATTCTGTCGTGGACATCTCTGTGCACTAACCACTATTTGTGGTTATTTCTTCAGTATGCAATTCCAGAATAAGGATTTGGTGGGGGCTGGTCAAAGAACATGAACCGTCTTCATGCCTTTTAATAGCCATCATCCCAGCGGGGGCCACAGAGTCAGAGTAAGAGGCTACACCTCCAGGAGGCTCGGGTTTTGTGGATAAGCTGCCCCAGGGAACCTGTTTTGTCACTGAGGATGCCTCCCATGCATCCTGTCCTTCTCTTCTAATCACATGTCTCTGGGAGGCATGTCTCCCTGGTGAAATCCAGACCCTCTGCTGGCACCAAGCTGCAAGGGAGGCTGGGAAAGGGAGTCTTGGGCATCTCATTCCAGGAGAGGGGCCACAGGGAAGGAGTGTCCCTGAAGCAGGTATGCAAGGTTGTGGGGGAGCAGCCAGAAAGCAGGGTGAAGCTTAGCTCCCCAAGCAAAGACCCTCCGGGCTGGGGAGGAACACAGAAAGGCTTCCTGCCTCACTTTTTAATTCGTCCTCCACTTCTCCTGAAAGAACAGCAGGCAAGCGTAAAGAGGACAAGGATGTCATTCCCACTGGTGTCACCCTGGCGGTTTTGCCAGCTCTGCCAGGACTGTGCTGGAGCTGGGGACCCACACCCAACAGAGCGCAAGCCCCGTTCTCACTCCGCCGCCCGAGACCAGCAAGTCAGCCTGGATGTCATTATCTGATGCCGGTGTGTCTCCCGGGCCGCATCCTTTGAGAGGAGGACATGTCCGCCTTACCCACTATAGTACTCCCGGCACCCCGGTGGGCCCTAGTGCACGCTAGGTGGTCAATGCATAAATCTTGGATGAATGAGCGAATGGATGAATGATAGCAGTCAGTTCTTAGCCCTAGAAGGAAGCTTAGAATCCTGAAATGAACATTTATTGATGCAGCCAATATTTCCTTAGCACTTACCATGCTCCAGGCCCTGCTTTAGGTGCTTGGGATTCTGTAGGAAAGAAGACAGACTAACTTCCTGCCCTCACAATGGGGGAGATGGACAGTAAATAAGAAACCCCCCAAATATTGATATACTATAATATGATATATGATTATTGATATGATATATGATATGACATATGATAATATGATATAACATATCATGTTTTATGAAGAAGTGCAAAACTGGGTAAGTGACTGAAAGATGCTAATTTAGAAAAAAAATGGTTGCAGACTTCTGCTCTCTGACATTTCATGAGAGACCTGAAATAGGTTAGCAGAGTAAATATCTGTGAGAAGCAGTGGGAACAGGCAGTGCAAAGGCCCTGAGGTAGGATTGAGCTTGGTGTGTGCTCTTTGCAACAAGGCAGCCAGAGAGGCAAGGGTTACACAGGGTTTCCCAACTTCAGCAAATCCACAGAACCCTTAACTGTCGGAAACAGTGGGGTGGGGATGGGATGAGTTCTTTACTCTTAATCGTCTCTGGAAAAACATGATGTCAGGGACAGACAGTAAATCTTGACTTGTCCCAGAAAACAATGGGCCCACAAAAACCAGTAAAGTGTCAGGCTGAAAGTAAACACCAAAGGGCTGGGGCACGGGTAGATCATATGGAATCTGTTAACAAATCTGTGTTTGAAAAAGAACTTCCCAGTTAGAGGCAGAAGCTTCTGGCCAGCATCAAAAAGATGTTTATTGTGGTGCCTCCGTGTAGACATGAAAAATGAAGATTTGCTGTCTAGCTGGAGATGTGGAAAGATGTACCCGTTATGTTAAGCTGAAAAAAAATTATATAGAAATATAAATTTATATATATATACATAAATAGATCACAGGGTAGTGTAATATATCGTACAATCCTTTTCATAAATTCACTTCCTCCTTCACTCATTTGGAAAATATCCATTACAGGCCTACGGTATGCCAGTGTCCTGCTACGAGGGGCGTGGAGCGGGGGACTACACAGGCATGACTGTTCCTGTCCCTGGGGGAGAGGGGAGGGCAGATAACAATCAGATCAGTACACAAATACATCATCACAAACTCGGGTCAGTGCTAAAAAGAAAACACACCAGAGCTATAAGAATGTGCCCTGACATCAAGGGATGGAAAAAGCCCATGGGGATATGCTCCAGAATGTCGAAGAGGTCAGAGGATTTCAGGTGACTCGCTCTCCTTATGTTCCCCTTCCTTTTGAGTGTCTGTATATTCTCATTTTTTTTTTTTTTGGTAATGTCATGCTTTACACTGGAGTGAATTAAAAAACATAACCAAAGCCCAAATGAATAGAGGGGTTAGAAATCATGTGTCTGAAAATGATTTAACACCAGGAAAGGAAGGAAGGACACACAAGACATCGCCAGCTGTGTTTGCTTCCGGGAAGGGAAGCCAGGGGCTGGGGTGGGGAAGAGCCCTCGCTAGACCTGCTTTGAACATTTCGAATGTGCGTGTACTCACAAAACGACCATAAAATAAGCCAAGATCTTTTGAAATGAAACTTCAAGTCAGGTTTCAGTTTTGTGAAAAGTGTCAAAGCCAGCAATAGTAGGATCTCAATATAAAAACGTTAACTGAGGGGCGCCTGGGTGGCTCAGTGGGTTGGGCCACTGCCTTCGGCTCGGGTCATGATCTCAGGGTCTTGGGATCGAATCCCACGTCGGGCTCCCTGCTCGGCCGGGAGCCTGCTTCCCTCTCTCTCTCTCTGTCTACTGTGATCTCTCTCTGTCAAATAAATAAAATCTTTTAAAAAATTAAAAAAAAAATAAAAATGTTAACTGAGCTGAAAATCTTCAAGTGGTTCTCTCAGGGCAACCTTGTTTTTTTTCCCTGTATTCCTCGATTTAACATGAGAAGAATAAAAGAAACAAGAGAAAGGATGACTGTGCTCTGGAAACATGATTTTTGCTTCATCCCTACCACAGCCGTCCAAGGCGTGTACGTTTCTTGTCCCCATTTGACAGATGAGGACACTGAGTCTCAGGGTGAAGCCACGGACCTGGCATCCCCCAGCTGGATCAGAGCTAGGTCTGTCCAACCCCAAAGTCTGTTTTTAAACCAGGATGCGCAGATGCCCTTCAAAATGTCCTTCAAGGAAATTGCATTGCTTTGAAAATCCGAGGGGGAAAACCAAACAAACCAAACAAGAAAGATTACATTTTTTTAACCACTTAACTTAAGCTCTGATGGGGCCCAAGACCAGCTCGGCAAAGGGCAGTGTTTGTACTCAGGTAGGGCGCTCCTTCATCATGCCTGGCCGTACCCCCGTGGCAAGTCCCTGCACCTAAATCACAGCTGGGCCACCCCAGCATCTGTCACCCAGAACCGCCCCCTCACACCTCGCCAAACCTCCCCAGACCCCTCCATAGAGGAATGCTTCTTGGGACTGAGCAGGGCCAAGAACCATCCCGTGTGGCCATGGGGTCTGGGTGAAGCGAGGGAGACACGAGAGGCCGGCAGCCCCAGGCTCACAGGCCAGGCGGCCACCAAGGACCATCTGCTCTCGGGCCAGCCGAGGCCAGGCTGGGAGGGCCAGAGCCCGGGGCTGTAAGCTGGGCAGGCGGCCACTACAGTGGGGACCGGGAAGGCGTACATTCCCTCCGCCTGCCCGGCAGCAGCCCATGGCCGCCCGCCAGGCCCTGCCTGACGTCAGGGTCTGACCAGGGACATAATGTGCTGGCGTCGGGACAAGGGCTGGCTGCAGGGAGACAGGGCTGCGAGGCGGGGCGGTCAGAGAGAGACAGGCTAGGCGGGGAGAGAAGAGGAGAGAGCAACACAGTGAGAGAGAGAGACCGAGACAGAGAAGTGAGGAGGAGAAATACAGAAACAGAAGGAAACACACACACACACACACACACACACAGAGGGCCAGAGACACACAGACACAGAGAGAAGGAGGCAGGAGGGAACAACAGGGGCTGTGGGGTTAGTTGGGAGACTCTGGCCCCAGGCTGGGATGTGGTGACTCCAGCACTGGGAGCCTCTGATTGCTTACCTGGGCCGCGGGAGCCTCACTCCCTTGCAGTGGGGCCGGAGCACCCCTTCGTCCTCAGTGGGGGAGGAGGGGAGTCAATCTGTAGATAGTACTTTGGCAGGGCCCTGCATAGAGTAGGTGCACAATAAGTTGAAGGGACAGTAGTGGTTGGGCCGGGGAGGAGAGAGAAATCATGGAGGGAGGGGGAGTGACTCTGTGAGCAACAGCCCCAGCTCCACAGCGACCCCCTCCCTGGGCCCGCGCCTGACGCCTCCGTTCCCACCCCTTCCGTGACTCGGGCAGGAGGCCACCAGCACAGACCTTGGCCTGGCCTTGCCTGTCTCGGGGCCCAACCCCCTGTTTATGGGCTCAAGAAGGCCATGATCCCAGGGCCATCACGTCACCAAAGCCAAACAAGGCCAGGCCCTGGTCACTGCAGGCCTTCTAGCCACATCACCCCTTTTCCAGCTTAATTATTAATTGGCCCAGCAGGGCTGAGGGGCTGAACCACTGGCCTCCTGGGTGTGGGCGGTTGTGCCTCTGTGTCCCCCATTAATGCAGGGGCACACACTCTAGAGACCCCAGGGAGAGCTTGCAAAGTGTCCTTTCTCTTGCTCCTGCATTTCTGGGATCTTTCCTTTTCCTCATCCCTCACCCATTAGGGCCCCCATTTATTGAGCATGTACTGTGGGGGGGGGGGCATGGTCTCCAATTCTCCTGATGGCCCCAAGACAGGAAGCACATCATTATCCCATTTTTCAGATGAGGAAACTGAGTTCAGAGGGCTACAGTCCCTTGCTCAAGGCTACCTGCTAGCGAGTGGCAGAGCCAGGATTCCAGCCCGGCCACCCGCTTAACCAGACAGCAGCTCCCCGTTCCCCAAGCAGCAGCTGGGCGCCAGGCTCGGTGCCAGAAGCTGTGCCCATATCACCTCTCAACCCCCAGGGTGGCCCTATGAGGCGGCCAAGGGCAGTCCTGCCCCCCTCCCCCACCCTGCGAGGCATGGGGCTCTATCTGGGGACATCTGGGATTGTCACAATGGAGGGACTGCTACTGACATCTGCTGCGTAGAGACCAGGGATGTTGCTCGATTTCAACAACACAGAATTATCCAGTCCCAAAGGTTGATAGCAGTGAGGTCCCCTACTACAAGGTAAGCCCCATTATGCTCCCCATTTTACAGATGCAGAAACTAAGGCACAGAGAGAAATCACCGCTTGCCCAGGTGGTCATGCACTGCACTCTTTCTCTTCACCGGAAGAGCCCCCTCTGCCTCTCCTGTGACTCCTGTCCTCAGGAGACCCCTGGCTCCAGGCCGGGCCTGTCTGAGTCCTCACTTGCCTAGTGTAAATGATGCCTCACCGACTTTTTACATCGGAAGGCAGTGTTTGAATCGTCAGCGAAGAAAATAAATTAAGACAAAACGTCCCTGGGAAGGTCAGAATGCCTTTAAATGAATGTGTATTTTATTCTCAGTTGCACTGAGAAACGTTTGAAATTGGCCACACAGGGATTCCTGGAGCAAGTATTTTTTGAGCACCTACCATGGGCCAGGCCCTATCCTTGGTAGAGCAGAGACACAGCCGAGAACCAGACACATCCAGCCCCTCCTGGGCCTTTAGGCGCGAACACTCTAGTGAGGGAACGCGACAGTACCTAAGAAGACAATCAGGGTCATTTCAGACAGTGTTGTGACCGTGAGGAGAGGAAAGGATTGTTCTAGAGAGGGTGGTGTCCGAGAGGGCCTTTTTGAGGAGGCAAGGCCTGAAGGATGACAAGCCTTGCGAAGAGGCCAGGTGAACGGTTCTAGGCAGAGGGAACAGCGTGTGAAAAGGCCCTGAGGCAGGAGCTTTTGTGGGCTGTGAGGCCCAGCAGGGCGGCCCTGTGGCTGGAGCCAGAAGAGGCAGGAAGAGAGGAGAAGCAGAGATGAGAGATGTCAGGGCTTTTCAGGGACTCTGAGGGGGCAGGAGCCAGGGGAGGGTTTTGAGCCCAAGGGGCGCAGGATCTGACTTGGGTTCTAATGCTGTGGTTGGCTGAATAGCTCTTCGCAGAGATGTCCGCCTTGGAATCCCCCAAACCTATGAATGTTACTTTCTATGGCAAAAGGAACTTGGCAGTTGTGGCTTACTTCAGGAGCTGGAGATGAGAGGTGGTCCTGGATTACCGGAGTGCGCGCTCAGTAGAATCACAGGATCCTTCTAGGAGGGAAGCCGCGGGAGGGTGGTTGGATTACAGACAAGGAGAGACAGAGAGAAGAGACAGAAAGAAGCAGAGGCCTGAGAGGCCACACTCAGCAGTGGAAGGGAAGGGACCACCAGCCAAGAAGGGCAGGTGACCCCCGGAGGCAGACAAGACAACGGAGCAGGATCCCCCTGGAACCAGCCTCCCAGCACCTTGACTATATCCCAAGACTGTGGACCCCTGAGCAACACAGAGTAAGCGGATACGTCTGTGTAGTTTTCACCCACAACGTCTGTTGTGACTTGTTACAGGAGCCACAGGAAACTAATGCAGATGCTGTGAGTGGGACAGATTGGGGTGGGGGGGGCAGGCGGAAG